>NC_135087.1:327500-407500 GCF_051107435.1 Chaetodon auriga
CGCTCGCTGTCCCCTCACCGATCCGCCGATATTGACGCTACAACCCGCAGAAAACGATGACTCGTGTTCAGTCGCAGTGAACGTCGCTAGCTAAGTTAGTGAGAGCTGTTTGTGCCACATATTTGATCAGATCGGCAGGGAGGAGGAGGGAGGGGGCTGCACCGAGCCAGAAAGAATGCCTGAGCTAACACAAGTGAGTGGCTAGTTGGTTAGCTTAGCATTATTTTACAACCTCAGGGCAGTTTGACACTCCGTCCCCGTCTGTCCTCTGTTGATCGCCAGCTTTAATCACTCGCCCCGTCCTGGTTTGTGTCTTTCAGTGATCCAGAATCTTTCGAGCTGGACTCCCTCAAATAGCCGGAAAGATGAAGGTGAGTGTTTGACCTGCGACACACACTGAAGACCATGTTGTGGGTCTGAGCTCCGTGTCCACACACCGCTCCAAACAGGGCTCTGATGGTCCTGTACCGGTTTCTTCCCAGTTAAAAGACTTGTCTCGGTCCAGTTTATGTTGTCTCTCATTGGATCAGTCTTTACATTGATGTTCTCTAACACAACATCAGGCGCAGTGAGGTTGGCATGATTCAAGGTTTCTGTGAGTTGACTGACAGAAAATTAGCTGCCGTCTATCCTGATCACCTGTTAATCATTTCAGTAATGTAACAGGAAGAAAAGTCAAACATTTGCAGCCTCTTAAACATGAGCACTGGACCTGTCATCTTTGTTTTATATCCCAGTAAACAGAGTCAAACAAGCAGCCTTTAGTGTTTTTCACTGATTTCTGATGTTGTATTGCGAGGAAATGTGCAGATGAAGTCACAATGACGGATTTAATCCCTTTGCTGACCTCTGAGGGACAGTTTGGATGGTTTCTAATGACGAGTCTTCACTGAGGACCCAAACAAAGACAGTAGCCTGTCAGTCACCTTGTTGCCGTCTGAGTTTGGGTCCAGGTCTGGACATGTACCTTGTGAAACTTGTGAAAACTGTCTGTCCCAGGACAGCAGAGCAGAGACAGGTCTTCAAACTGTGTCGCGTTCCTCAGAGTTTTACCTCTGTTTCTTCCTGAGGAAAGCAGCAGCTGATCTGCGACACTGAGATTCAGTTATTAGCAGAAAAATTGTAGCGTACCGTAGTCCAGCTCAGGCCTTCAGTCAGCCTTAACTAGAGACACAAAGACAGAAGAAGATTGTGTGCAGACTGATGGAGCCTCACACATTAAGGACTCATTGATCAGCCCTGAGGACGGACAGAAGACAGACAGACAGACTGATCCAGCTGTAGAATCACATGAACATCTGCATGTTAATTAAAACGCATTTGTCCTCAGATGAGTCCAAGAAACCGAACCAGCGTCGTCCCTCTGCTTTTCCACAGTCATATTCAGCAAACTGTTTTACTTCAGTGTCTGAACCCTCCAAAGTAAAAGTCAGGAGAAGCACCAGCGTGTGCTGAATTCAGATTTCTGTCTGTATTTACTCGTCTTTCTGTTTCACTGGACTCACGAGATGAAACCATGATGAATAAATCATTGTGCGTAGAGATGCTCCGTGTTTTCTCACTAACACTGAGAATAACACTTATGTCGACTTTAAAAGTCCTGAAGTGAAATCTGACCGTTTCAAAGATGAAAGAGCATTTTTAGAGACATTTGAAGTTTCCTTTTTGGTTGGTCCTCTTTGTCTTCAGGTTGATGCAGCTTAAATGACTTGATAATGGCGGCGTCCCACTGGAGTCAAGGCTCATAAAAGTACTTTTGGTCAGACTTCTTGAACAGATTCTCCACAACAGAACGTTTCTTTTCACGCCATTAGAAGCTTCTCCAGAGGAACACATCATGTGACCAGGCAGTGAGGGAGCATGGGTAATTTTAGTGACGTGACACTGATCACAGTTACTGTCTATGAACTGATCTACGTAGATTTATGGAAAAGCAGTTTAACACTGAACACAACGCTTCTTTTGTTTGGGTGAGTAAAAGCATAAAGTCAGCTGTCACTGTTCAAGGCAGAGGCATCCGCAGCCTTGGCATGTCTGCTGTCATGAGGCTAACGTTAGCAGCTAACTATGCTAACTATGCTACAGTGACAATAGAGGTGGAGACAGGCTAAAACGTAGCTTCTTATTAAATGTCAGCAGCTGTCAAACATCAGAAACATGAATGTGGATTTGGTCTGAGTTCAGTTTTCAGACCCGCAGCTGCAGCTTCTCTCCTGTGTGCTGCAGTGCATGCTGGGAGTGTGTTTGTGTCCTGATGTTTCGTGTGTGTGTGTGTGTGTGTGTGTGTGTGTGTGTGTGCGCGCGCCAGGCAGCAGACGAGCCTGCCTACCTGACAGTGGGGACAGACGTCAGTGCCAAGTACAGAGGAGCTTTCTGTGAGGCCAAGATCAAGACTGTGAAACGCATGGTGAAGGTCAAGGTAAGACCTGAGCATGGTCAGTGTCTCCTGTCACATACAGGACAGTGACAGCAGATAAACTACAGGCTGCATGTCCACAGTCCTCCATGTGTCTGTCCACGGCTGCGCTAGCTGATCACTGAGCGGATCACGACTTTGTTCAGCTTTGTGTCCTCAAAGTTCAGGACAGAAGGAGCAGTGTGCTGTACCTGTCTTACACCTGGAACAATGAGACGCAAACTTTAAAGCAGTTTGGACATCCAGTGGAAGACTTTAGTAGGACCAGTGTGTCCACATTTATCACTGTCCCGTGTCTCTAAAATCTGTCCCATATGTCCGCAGCAAAGCCTTCACCGCTGTCTCACTGTGTCTTCAGGTGACTCTGAAAGGTGAGAGCACATCCCAGGTGGTGCAGGACGACCAGATCAAAGGACCGCTGAGGGTAAGGTGGTGATGATGATGAAGATGACGGTGATGATGAGTCACTGTCGCCTTGGAAACGGCAAACTATTCCTTTAAGACATACGTTGTGATGTGAGACGAGACTTTGAAATGAGGCTGAATGTGGTCTTACTGTGTGTTTCTGTCTGTCCATCTGTCCCTCAGGTGGGCTCCACAGTGGAGGTGAAGACTAACGAGGGTTTGTCCAGCGAGGCCGTCATCAGTAAGCTGACAGACGCCAGCCTCTACACTGTGGGTGAGTCTCTGGTCCTGCCTCCTGATTGGTCCACAGCCATCACTGCCAGCTTCTACACAAAATTCACTGGTTAGACGTAAACGTCATGGTGTCGATGATTATATATAATAAGGGAGGGAGAGCCAGAGTCAGAGTCTTTAAAGCTTGATAGATAAGATGGAGAAGAGAGCAGACTTGGCCTGAGAATTTGAACCAACGCAAGTTCCACGTCACTCCCCCTCCCTCTCCGCTGCACTCATGCCCTGCCTCCAAGCCCCTCCTCCCCGCGGTGTCTGCGCGGCCACCGTGACAACCAGTAACATTAGCCTTAGCATCGGAAACAAGCTAATTCTGCTCAGCTGCTACATCACAGTCGCTAACATAGCATCTGTGCTGCGTAGTGTTACTGTGACAATCACCATATTAGCTTTGTGGTTACTTGTTGTCTTGGCCGTATATGCTGCTGTTGGCGGCGGTATGGGCAGTTTCTCCTGTGCGGGTGGCTGTTGCTCCACCGTAGCTTTCACTGGCCTCCTGACGCCGCTCACAGAGCTGTTTGACTGAGCGGCAGCCGGCAGCATGAGTGGAGGGAGGGGGCGCTTCGCGGCGTGTGTGAGTAGTGATTGACAGATGTCAGACACTCCCTCAGACGCTCCTCTGACTCTGATTGGTTGTTTTGTGTCGTGCACGGTGGATTCTTGCACATGGCAGTAGGAGCAGTAGGTGGGACCAATGGAGCTGTTTTTTTTTTCACAGATTACATGTTTCATGTACTGCTGTCTGGACACAGGGACAGTTTTAGCAAATATGACCAAAAATTATCTTTATATCTTACCTACTGCAGCTTTAACAGAGGGAAAACTGGAAGAAAACTCAGGGAGAGCAGGAGGGGGACGTCTTCAGGACGGACAGACAGGAAGTAGATGTCAGGGGACGACCGTGTAAACATGTATATGAAGGTTGAGGCTCTCCAGGTGTCACTAAAAACACCTCAGTCACATAACCTCCACTCACCATGGAGACGACAGTGAAAGAGAAGCAGCCACAGTTTGGACTGTTGAAGGCTGATCCCAGATCAGATTTCTGTCTTACAATTACAGTTAGTTATTTGGCAGATGCTTTAATCCAAAGCAGCGTTGAGCAGACAGCAGTCTTCATGACGTGACACTCAGAGCGCACGCTGGAGACGCTCTGATTGGTGGGGAGGCGGGGAGGAGTGATGATGCTGAGAAGAGATTGTGCTCAATGAGCTGATGATGTCACGTGTCACATCTTCTCTTGGCTGTCTGACCAATCTGGTGGCAGTGTGCAGTACAGACAAATGTTCTACTGTCATGTGACCTTGCTCACTGCAGCCAATCAGCATCTCTTGTTCTGCTGTTTGGATCGTTTCACCTGCAGTTAGAACGCGCTGTCTGAACCAGCGCTGTCTGCCTTTCTGATTGGACAGGAAGTGGATGTGTCTTGTTTCCTGTTTCACCTAGAAACAAATGTGTGTGTGTGTGTGTGTTTCAGTGTTTGATGATGGAGATGAGAAGACTCTCCGTCGTACGTCCCTGTGTCTGAAGGGAGAGAGACATTTCGCAGAGAGCGAGGTAAGTCTCACACGCAGGCGGGAGGGACTACTTCTCAGACCTGTGTCCTTCCACCGGCCTGGACTCTGAAATACCTGAAATCATCTCAGCTGAAGATATTAGACTGTGTTCAGAATAATAACCTCGTTGTCTTGTCTCCCATCCTCAGACGTTGGACCAGCTGCCGTTGACAAACCCAGAGCATTTCGGCACTCCGGTCATCGGCAAGAAGTCGAACCGCGGCGGGCGGCGTTCATCCCAGGCTGTGTGAGTCTGCTGTTCTTAAACTGAATGTACAAACACACAAGTGGTTTCACATCCGATCACGACTCACTGAACAGCTTTATGAAGCGGTCACAGGGAGAGTTTCCCACTCCTGGCTCAGATTTCATAATTCGTCTCCTTTGTTTGGGACGTGTGCACATTTCCAGCTGGTGGTGTTTCAGCCCGTCTGAGGCTTCTTTTCTGGTCTTGGTCCATGTGACTGAAGTCGTCCTCTTTACAGTTGGAGCAGTTGGCGTTGTCTCGGCTGGTCCTGCTCTCCGTCTGTGTCACGTTCGCTGTTCTCCATGTGTCTTTGTGTTGCCTTCATGTGTTAAGCGTGATATGAAACGATGGATGTTTTTGTACGACGGTCACATGGCGCAGCTTTAATTCAAACAGATAACAGAAACCCTAACCCTTACCCTAACCCTAACAGAAAGGATTCAGCAGAGACGGACACAGGACAGAGCACTTCATAGACACATGACCACACTGTCTCCTGACCACAGATCCACACTGAAGCTCTGAGTGAAATGTTGACATCCAAATCAGTTCGTCTTCATGATGGGACATGAAAGGATTTGTAGACAGGAAGTGGACTCAGGTCTGGAGGGCAGTTAAAGGCCAGCTGGAGCTGCTGTTGGTGTTTGTCATGTAAACCAGTGAAAGCCTCACGTGACGAGCTGCTGCTTCAACGTTTTCTACTTTCCTATCAAAAGAGACGTTTGTTCGTCTGGGAGCTTATTTTCCCAATGCGACGTCAGATCTGACCCTGGATCAGGCCTGAGTCCAGCCCAGATCGTGTCTGACTCCACCCATATCCTCCAGCCCAAAGACAAGACCTGAAGCTGCTGCAGTCACATGAGCCTGAGTCTCTTCCTATTACATTTAACTGGACATCTGTCTGACTGTCGGTCTGACTGTCTGTTTGTCTGTCTCTCAGGGCTGATGAGGAGAATGAGTCTTCGTCCAGTGAGGAGGAGGAGGAGGACAGGAGGAGGCTGAATGATGAGCTGCTGGGAAAAGTCTGCAGCATTGAGAATGAGGAGGAACCAGGCAACTGGTACCTGGCTCTGGTAAGCAGGCACACACACACACACACATACGCACAGACACACCTGTATCTGATTGGACAGTGAAGACATAAAAGTTTGAGGCAACCTGATTGGTTGAAGCAGAATGAATAGACGTATTTAAGCACACAGTAAGAAAGTTGATATTTGTACACACTGATATCAGATATTGACGGTGAGTGCTTCAATATGTGAAGGAAGGACAGAATTGATTAATAATGTCAATGATAAATAACAGAACGAAGACACTGTCCACCCCCACAGGGGAGGCTGTTGATGACATCATCAGCTCATTGATTATCAGCAGAGACTTGAATCAGTTCATCAGTTTCATATCAGATCGACAAAAAGAAAGAAGTTTGATGATTTAGTTCAGTGTGAACAGGTGACCTCAGTGAACAGGTGTGAACAGGTGACCTCAGTGAACAGGTGTGAACAGGTGAGCTCAGTGAACAGGTGTGAACAGATGGCCTCAGTGAACAGGTGTGAACAAGTGTGAACAGGTGAGCTCAGTGAACAGGTGTGAACAGGTGAGCTCAGTGAACAGGTGTGAACAGGTGACCTCAGTGAATAGGTGTGAACAGGTGACCTCAGTGAACAGGTGACCTCAGTGAACAGGTGACCTCAGTGAACAGGTGTGAACAGATGGCCTCAGTGAACAGGTGTGAACAGGTGAGCTCAGTGAACAGGTGTGAACAGATGGCCTCAGTGAACAGGTGTGAACAGATGGCCTCAGTGAACAGGTGTGAACAGGTGCGAACAGGTGAGCTCAGTGAACAGGTGTGAACAGGTGAGCTCAGTGAACAGGTGTGAACAGGTGACCTCAGTGAATAGGTGTGAACAGGTGACCTCAGTGAACAGGTGACCTCAGTGAACAGGTGTGAACAGATGGCCTCAGTGAACAGGTGTGAACAGGTGACCTCAGTGAACAGGTGTGAACAGGTGACCTCAGTGAATAGGTGTGAGAGAAAGCATGCTGAACATCTTAATGAATCATTTCTATAAATGATGTGATCAGCATCACTGATCTTTGTTGGAAATGAACTCTTCTGAGCTGAAGTGTTTCATTAAACCAGATTTCTGCAGTGTCCTCTGAAAATGTCCCTCAGGGGACTGAATGATCTGTTTATCTGAACTGTCACCACTCAGTCCATTCAGGACAGCCTACATGTTCGTTTAGCTTTCACTTCCTTCAGTGAAGACTCTGAGCTCTGAGTGTGTCTCTGTGTCTCTGTCTGTCTCTGTTTGTCTCTGTCTGTCTCTGTTGCAGGTGGTGTCTCCCAGCTGTAACGATGAGCTGCTGGTGAAGAAGGATCAGTGTCTAGTCAGAGCCTTCAGCGACTCTAAGTTGTGAGTTTACTTTGACATGTTTCTTTTTCTTATTGATCTTTGATCAGAAACAGATCAGCTGTATCTCATCCTCCTACTTCCTGTTTGCTGTCATCCTGCAGCTACACGGTTGCGAGGAGACACGTCCACGTCGTCGGCTCCATCGGCACTGCCAAGTCTGAGTTCTCCAACAGGAGAGGTGAGGCACTACGACTCCCACAATGCACCAGGACACTGACTCACCTGTCAGAACTCAGTGCGGTCATTTTTCTGTTTCTCAAACAACCTTCTTCCTCCTCCTCCTCATCCTACTCCTCCTCCTCCCCCTCCCCCTCCCCCCGTCCTAGGTTTTGAAGCAGCCCTGATGTTCCTGAGGAGCAGGGAGGTTCCAGATGTGTGGAAGATGGACATGAGTCAGATCCTGGACTCGTCCTCCAGTGACGATGATGAGGACGATGAAGAGAAGGAGAGTGATGATGAGGAGGAGGACGAAGAGGAGAAGAAGAAGAAGAAACATATAAAGGAAGAGGTGAGCGTGATGTGAAAGCAGGTGAGTGATGGGGCTGTGGGCTCGAATGCTGACGTGTCTCTGTCCGTGTTTCCGTCCAGCCGGAGGAGGAGCTGGACCCGGAGGAGAGAGACCACTTCCTGCAGCAGCTCTACAAGTTCATGGAGGACCGAGGTGAGACTCCCACAGCAGAGGACTTCAGACTCCTGAGGCCCCGTCTGTCAGAGGGGCCCGAGTCATGATCACACATGGTTTTCTTCTAATCTGCCTGTCTCTGTGTGTCCTTCAGGGACCCCCATCAACAAGCCCCCAGTGTTGGGTTATAAGGACCTGAACCTCTTCAAGCTCTTCAGGCTGGTCTATCACCTGGGAGGCTGCCACAAGGTGAGGGCCGTCTTTCTGCCTGTCTGTCTGTCTCTGTCCATCTGTCTGTCTCTGCCTATCTGTCCGTCTGTCTGTCTGCCTGTCTGTCTGTCTCTGTCCATCTCTGTCTGTCTGTCTGTCCGTCTGTCTGCCTGTCTGTCTGTCTCTGTCCATCTCTGTCTGTCTGTCTGTCCGTCTGTCTGCCTGTCTGTCTGTCTCTGTCCATCTCTGTCTGTCTGTCCGTCTGTCTGCCTGTCTGTCTGTCTCTGTCCATCTCTGTCTGTCTGTCTGTCCGTCTGTCTGCCTGTCTGTCTGTCTGTCCGTCTCTGTCCGTCTCTGTCTGTCTCTGTCTGCCTGTCTGTCTGTCCGTCTGTCTGTCCGTCTGTCTGCCTGTCTGTCTGTCTCTGTCCATCTCTGTCTGTCTGTCTGTCCGTCTGTCTGCCTGTCTGTCTGTCTCTCTCCGTCTCTGTCTGTCTCTGTCTGCCTGTCTGTCTGTCTGTCTGTCTGCCTCTCTGTCCGTCTCTGTCCGTCTCTGTCTGTCTGCCTGTCTGTCTGTCTGTCTGTCTGTCTGCCTGTCTGTCTCTGTCCGTCTCTGTCCGTCTCTGTCTGTCTCTGCCTGTCTGTCTGCCTGTCTGTCTGTCTCTGTCCGTCTCTGTCCGTCTCTGTCTGTCTGCCTGTCTGTCTGTCTGTCTGTCTGTCTGTCTGCCTGCCTGTCTGTCTGTCTCTGTCCATCTCTGCCTCTCTCTCTCTCTCTCTCTGTCTGTCTCCCTCCCTCCCTCTCTGTCTGTCTGTCTCTCTCATTGGAGCCCAGTGGGTCATGTGACCTGCTGAAGTCCACCCGCGATGATGCTGTGAAGGGTGAAGTCCTGTGATGTCACTTCCTGTATGCTGCACAGAGACAGCTGTATGTGACCCTGTTCTTCTTTGTGTGTTTTAGATTGAGTCTGGGACCGTGTGGAAGCAGGTCTACATGGATCTGGGGATCCCTGTCCTCAACTCTGCTGCGTCCTACAATGTCAAGACGGCCTACAGGAAGTAAGAGAACACACCTGCTCCCTCACAGCAGCACGCCTTCACCTGGTTTTTAATATGATGAGACAAAGGAGACCAAAGAAGAGCGTGCTGTAGTTTCAACACGAGAGATCGTGGATTAGATCTGGACCCATGTGTCTGCTGGTCTGTGGATCTGTAGCTGGTCTGTCAGCTGGGCTGTGGATCTGTCGGCTGGTCTGTGGATCTGTCGGCTGGTCTGTGGATCTGTAGCTGGTCTGTGGATCTGTCAGCTGGTCTGGATCTGTAGCTGGTCTGTGGATCTGTAGCTGGTCTGTCGGCTGGTCTGTGGATCTGTAGCTGGTCTGTCAGCTGGTCTGGATCTGTAGCTGGTCTGTGGATCTGTAGCTGGTCTGTGGATCTGTCAGCTGGTCTGTGGATCTGTAGCTGGTCTGTCAGCTGGTCTGGATCTGTAGCTGGTCTGTGGATCTGTAGCTGGTCTGTCGGCTGGTCTGTGGATCTGTAGCTGGTCTGTCGGCTGGTCTGTGGATCTGTCAGCTGGTCTGTGGATCTGTAGCTGGTCTGTGGATCTGTAGCTGGTCTGTCAGCTGGTCTGTGGATCTGTAGCTGGTCTGTCAGCTGGTCTGTGGATCTGTAGCTGGTCTGTCGGCTGGTCTGTGGATCTGTAGCTGGTCTGTCGGCTGGTCTGTGGATCTGTCAGCTGGTCTGTGGATCTGTAGCTGGTCTGTGGATCTGTAGCTGGTCTGTCAGCTGGTCTGGATCTGTAGCTGGTCTGTGAATCTGTAGCTGGTCTGTGGATCTGTAGCTAGTCTGTGGATCTGTAGCTGGTCTGTCAGCTGGTCTGGATCTGTAGCTGGTCTGTGGATCTGTAGCTGGTCTGTGGATCTGTCAGCTGGTCTGTGGATCTGTAGCTGGTCTGTCAGCTGGTCTGGATCTGTAGCTGGTCTGTGGATCTGTAGCTGGTCTGTCGGCTGGTCTGTGGATCTGTAGCTGGTCTGTCGGCTGGTCTGTGGATCTGTCAGCTGGTCTGTGGATCTGTAGCTGGTCTGTGGATCTGTAGCTGGTCTGTCGGCTGGTCTGTGGATCTGTAGCTGGTCTGTGGATCTGTAGCTGGTCTGTCGGCTGGTCTGTGGATCTGTAGCTGGTCTGTCGGCTGGTCTGTGGATCTGTCAGCTGGTCTGTGGATCTGTAGCTGGTCTGTGGATCTGTCAGCTGATTGATGTCATTTCAGTAAAAATGTCTCTTCATAGTTCAAGAGGAGTTTGATCTGAAAACTGATCAGTATCTCGATTAAATGATGGAGGCTGTTGATGGATCATTGTCTCATGTTGAGCTGCCCTCAGGATCAGGTCTGTGATCTGGACTGTGACGCCGTTCATCGGGTGTTGTGGATGTAGATATCATGGGTTGTTCTGTGCTCTCTGTCTCGTCAGGTACCTGTACGGTTTCGAGGAGTACTGCCGCTCTGCCTCCATCACCTTCAGGACCATCCATCACAACAACCCGCGCCCTCCACCCGCTCCGGCCAATCAGAAGCAGGTGGGGGTGGGGCTTAAAGAGCACAACACACTGCCGGTGAAGGCGGAGCCTGTCGATGACAAGATAGAGGAGGTGGAGTCGGAGAGCGAGAGCGAGAAGGAGGAGGTGAAGGAGAGACAGTCGTCCCCGAGGGTGAGACGACAGACACTCAGATTCAAAGTGAAACTTTAGACGCAGCCGCTCGTCTTCCTCTGACTGTAAACCGCCGTCAGATCGGTCCAGGTCCACGCAGCTGTCCTGAGTCCTAACTGATGTCTTTTGTCCAGGAGTTTCAGAGCGAGGCGACATTCAGTCGGCTCTCTGGACAATAAAACCACATGTGCTGATGTCACAAAGCTTTTGATTGGATTTGATTTGACGGCGTCAGATGTGCATTTAACACCCTCAGCGACCTGATGAGCCAATCAGCTGTCTCAGCCAGTAGCCGAGGACAGTTCAGAGATGCTCTGCTTTTAGTCCTTTACAAGACACCTAAAGTTTTTTGTTCTTTTTTTGATTCACAGTTAATGTGCTGAGAGCACGGCCAAACCACCAACACCCGGAACTGATCACATGACAAACGAGCAGTTAAAACACAGCACAGGGACAATTCACTGTCAGGGACGCTCATTGACACCGTGAGGCTCCCTGTCCGTCCTCTGAAGCCTGAACAAACCGTTTCTCTCATTGGTTCAGCCTCTTGGAAAATGAGCGTCTGTCTGGTTCTGAAGGAGAATATTGAAGACAAATGTTGACTTTTCTGAACCTGAACCTGAACCAAAGTGTTTGAGTGGCTAACTGTCCGTCTGTCCGTCTGTCTGTCTGTGTTTTAGGGGAGGAGGAGGTGTGTGGTGAGTCAGGTGAAGGCAGACAGAGACTCGCCCTCCAGACCAGAGAAAAGAGGAGGAGGAGGAGATAACATTGAGGAGCAGAGGGAGATTAGGAGACGTAGCAACAGAAGAATGGATGACTCAGAGAAAGGCTCTGAGGACGAGGAGGAGGACGACGACGATGATGATGAAGACGAGGAGGAGGTGGAGAGGAGGAGAGAGGACAGGTGAGGCAGTTCAATTATAACGAGTATTTTAATGTGCAGGACGAAGCCTGAGAGACTCGACTCAGGGCAAAAACCTACTGCTCCACCAAAGACTGAACCTCATCTGATAGTGTGTGTGTGCGCGTGCCTCTCTCTCTCTCTCTCTCTCTCTCTCTCTCTCTCTCTCTCTCTCTCTCTCTCTCTCTCTCTCTCTCTCTCTCTCTCTCAGGAGTGAGGATGAGGAGGACGAGGACTCTCTGACAGGGACGAAGGTCAGGGTGAAGTACGGCAGAGGAAAGACTCAGAAGATCTACGAGGCTCACATCAAGAAGACGGACGTGGACAACGGAGAACAGTTCTACCTGGTTCACTACTACGGCTGGAACGTCAGGTGTGTGTCTGCCGCCCTCTGAGTGTTTGCAGGTGTGTTAGAGTTCAGGTGGTGTCGGAGGCGGAGTCTGTCCTGAAGCAGGTGTGTCTGATCCACAGGTATGACGAGTGGGTGAAGGCCGATCGGATCATCTGGCCTGTGGAGAAGGGAACCAAGAAGAGACAAAAGAAGAAGGTGAAGGTGAGCTCGCCGTGGTCACGTGACCTGCTGAGGCCTCGGGTGATGATGCTGAGAAAGGTTTCGCACGCTGGACTGAAGTCCTGTGATGTCACTTCCTCTTGGCTGTCTGACGAGAGCATAAAACTCCACTGTCCAATCAGTGTGTCCTCATGTCACCTGTGTGCACGTGTGCGTCCTCGTGCACGAGTTATGAACAGAGGTCGTAAACTCTTGAAAGTCTGAAAACAGTCTCTGTCTGTCTCCGTAGAACAAAGACAAGGACGAGCCGGAGCGAGATAAAGACGAAGAGAAGATGCCGTCGATGGTGGCGAAACCTACAGGAGCGAAGCGTGGCCGTCCTCAGATCAGGACCACGCCCACCAGCACAGCAGGACGCAGCGTCTCTAAAACGCCCAGCAACGAGGGACGGTCCAACGGCAAGAGCAGCAGGACGGAGACACCATCCAACATGGCCAATGGAGACAGTAAGAGACGCTGAGCGCGCTCAGACCTGAATCAGCTGATTAACTTGACTCACCTGTCCAGCTTTTAATGCTCAGGTGAGGCTGCTGTCACTTCACTTAGACGTATCATCCTCTCTGCAGACACTCCTCGCAGAAGAACCCGAAGAACGTCAGGCATGTACGACTCCGACAGAGCGTCCAACGGTGAGAGCGAGTCCACTTCCTGTTCCTGTTTCCTGTCATTGATCCAGTTCAGCCAACTAATCATTGTCTCTCTGCAGAGGAGTCTGGGAACTCGTCGGAGGACAGCGAATCAGAAGACCCGCCTGACAAGAAGCCGTCACCGTGGCGAGGGAGGAGCGAAGCCCCACCTTGCCAGGAGGAGGAGGAGGAGGAGGAGGAGGAGGAGGAGGAGGAAGAGGAAGAGGAGGAGGAGGAGGAGGTGGTGAAGAAGGAGGTGAAGAAGGAGGAGGCAGCAATGGCGGCAAGTGAAGTTGCAGATGTCACAGTGACTGCTAACGTTGACAGCACAGCAACGGCAGGACAGCTGCCCGCCGCAACTGCACCGCCGTGTCCCAGCATGCCTCAGGAGAAAGCTGACAAACTCCTGAGCCAATCAGAGAAGGAGGCAGAGCCAGGGGAGGAGCCTGCAGTAGAAGCTGCCGTGCTACCTGTTCACCTGGACAAGGAGAACAAAATGTCTCCGGTGCAGGAGCGAGCGGCGAAGACTGCGTCCATCCAAGAGAAAAACAAGATGTCTCCTGGACAGGAAGCGCTCACCAAGACGTCCCCCAGCAGGACAGAGGTGTCCTCCCCTCAGTCTGCTCCTGCTGAGGAGGAGGACAGCAGGTCCACTCCTCTTTCCTCCCCCAGGGTCAAAGGTCGCAGGACCAACCCTAGGGAGACGGGCTCTGAAACTCCTCCCAGAATCCCCCTCTGCTCCCCCGCCCCCGCTGCCAGCCCCTCCCACATGGCGCCACTGTCGTCTCCTCCTCACAGTGTCCTGAAGAGACAGGATGAGCCCATGGTGGTCCTCCACTGCCTCCCCACCCAGCGCCTCCCCCCTGAGTCTCTCACCGCTGACTCCGACACAGACTCCGCCACTGAGGAGGAGGAGGAGGAGGTGGGGTTACCTGAAGAGAGGAGCAGCTCTGCGCTCAAACGGAAGGCGGCAGAGCAACGAGCAGCAGATAAGAAGCTCCGACCCGACAGGAGGCAGGAGGAGGCGGCTTCCCCCAAAATACCCCCTGCCCCGCCCAAGATGGCTGCCGGAGCATCGCCCAAAACACTTCCCTCACCTGCGTGCAGAGGGGAGTCAGAGAGGAGGAGTGAGGGAGTGATGAAGGCGGAGGAGTGGCCTCGCCCAGCTGAGGCAACGCAGAGGGAGGCATTAGAGGAGCGTCTGACGGGCGTAGCCTCACAGGAGCCAGAGACGCACACGGGGACCCCTCCCCCTGCTACCGAGGCCCTGGGCCCCACCTCCACCGAGGAGCTGGAGCCACAGATCGGCCCCGAGGCACTGGTCTGCCACGAGGTGGACCTGGACGACCCGGACGAGAAGGAGAAACCCTCTCCCTCCCCCTCCCCAGAGCACCTCCTCCTAATGATGAGGGAGCCGCAGCAAGCCCCGCCACCGCTGCCGAACCTCCTCCACACTCCCCCCCACCTGCCCCAGCCTCAGGTCCGCCCCTTCCTGCCAGTCACCGCCCCCTGCCCGGAGGAGCTCCATCCAACCGGGAGTGCCGCCGAGGAGGAGAGAGGGGCAGCAAGGGGGGAGCAGGAGGGAGACTCCAGCCCTGGGTTTGATGGCAGCGCCTCCTCCTCCACCTCCCTGCTGTCGCTGCAGGAGACCAAGGACAGAGGTGAGACCAGGGACAAGTCATGTGACCGCCTGACGTCACATGAAACGCTGGCCAGCTGACAGAGCAGCCAATCAGGACCGAGTATTTATGTCTCAATGTCATGAGTGTGTGTGAGTGTGTGTGTCACACACACTCATTCAGACTGCACTTCCTGTTGTTACCTGTAGACTCCTCAGCCTGATTGGTTATTTGGTAACCTGTGTGACCTTTGACTCCTCAGGTCAGAAGAGGGTGATGGACTGTAACTCGAGCCCGACGGCCAAGAAGCAGAAACGCAACCAGAAACGACCGCACACACCCGGGAAGGTGGAGAAGAACGGAGCAGGTGTGTGTGTGTGTGTGTGTGTGTGTGTGTGTGTGTGTGTGTGTGTGTGTGTGTGTGTTTCTGTAGTGAATTAAGACATTAATGTGGGGGTCTATGGGGACCATGTGTGTCTACTCGTGTTCTCATCAGTTAAACTGAACTCAGATCTGTTGCAGCCTGAGTTAAACAGAGATTAAACTGTCCTCCTGTCTGTCCTCCAGGTCACAGCAGTGACAGTGAGGACCAGTCTCGTCTGTCTCTGTCTCACAAGGCCCAGAAGTCTCGTTGTCCCGCTCTGTCGTCTCCGTCCTCTCAGAGCAAAGACAAACAGAACTTCTCCCCTCAGAGGACGTACAAATGGACCTTCCAGCTCGGTGAGTAACTCCTCATATTGATCCTGAACGATCACAAGATCACTCCAACCTGCGTGACCTGTGAGGAGTCACAGTCATCACTCCTCCTCCTCTTCCTCAGATGAGCTGGACAGCATGTCGAGCACAGAGAGGATCTCCTTCCTGCAGGATAAGCTGCAGGAGATCAGGAAGTACTACATGTCCCTGAAGTCGGAGGTGGCATCCATCGACAGACGCAGGAAGAGACTAAAAAAGAAAGAGAGAGAAGGTAGGAGACGCAGGGCATGCTGGGAGAACCATGCAGCCCATCACATATTTCATTTATTGACAACATGGACGCTCACAGCTGCTGCGTGCTGAGGTAATCCAGTCATGACAGTGACAGTCATCATGTGACTTCACTTCCTGAGGAGATCATTGCCTGGTGTCCAATCAGAATAAACCTCCAGAGAACTGAGGATCCTCCTGCTTTAAGTTCTCCTCAGTATCACAGTGATCCAGTGATCCAATGATCCAATGAGCTGTACATCCATGAGTACACTGACAACAGCAGTGGCTAACTCGAGCTGCTAGCTAACAGGAGTGGCTAACTCGAGCTGCTAGCTAACAGGAGTGGCTAACTCGAGCTGCTAGCTAACAGCAGTGGCTAACTCGAGCTGCTAGCTAACAGAAGAGGCTAACTCGAGCTGCTAGCTAACAGGAGTGGCTAACTCGAGCTGCTAGCTAACAGCAGTGGCTAACTCGAGCTGCTAGCTAACAGGAGAGGCTAACTCGAGCTGCTAGCTAACAGGAGTGGCTAACTCGAGCTGCTAGCTAACAGGATTAGCTAACAGCTGATTGAGCAGACTGTTGATGCCGACACTTTGACTGAATGTAAAGAGGAACGAGAGGAGGAGCTGACAGGAGGTCACGCTGTCTGCAGTCATTACTGAGGGGAAAATGACCCACAGGCAGCTGGTGTGGACATCAGTCATCTTCTGCAGACAGACAGAGACACAGCTTCAGGTCATTGATCCTCCTCCTGAATGCTGTCATTGTTTTAGAGCCGTGACGATCAATCGATCAATCGATTGAACAATGTTTCTTAAAGGTCGTTCAGCTGCAGGAGTCCACGTTCGCTGTCTGAGGTCACACTTATTAGATTTTACAGAGACGTCCGACAGATGAATGATTCATCAACAATGGAAAGAATCTGTGTTTGTCTTAGTTATTGATCACCTTCATTGATCAGTGTTCATCTTGAAGTCAGGTGGAAACATTTGTGTCTCTGTGTCCTTCAGTGTCCAACACGACGGCGTCCACCTCGTCGGGCTCCTCAGACACAGGTATGAGTCCGTCCTCGGCCTCGCCAACTCAGAACACCGTCGCTGTGGAGTGCAGGTGATGACACGCCCACCCAGGCCCCACCCACTCCTGCACCATCACCTCCTAATTCGCCCCACCCCCTTTCAGCCACAGAGTCCGCCCACACTGTCAGATTTGAGGGCATGATGGGGAAAAAAACAAAAACTTACCTGCAGGTCAGAGTCTGAGCTCCCACTGACGCAGTGACTGATGGGAGGGGGCAATACCGCCTGACTTTAGCCCCGCCCCCTCACATATGAACTGATTTCCTGTTTGAGACAAACAAGTCCGAAAAATCAGCCGTCTGTTGAACTGCCACAGAGTCCTTCCTTCCTTCCTTCCCTCCTTCCTTCCTTCAGTGCATTTCCTAATTTCAAAATAAGAGGGATGGGGTCAGAGTTCACGGTTTAGCAGCACAGCTCATTATGCAATGTTTTTCATTCATTCCGGTTTTTTAAGAAAAGATTAAAGACGTTTCCTGACTTCCTGCTGTGAGTGTTTTTGGCCTTTTTATATGAAATCAGAGCTTTTATTTTGGTAAAAACAAACAAAAAAAAAATCCCAAAAAGTTTGAGGTCACAGCGGGAGAGAATACGAAATGTTTGTCGAGATGAACATTTTGGTTTTTGTTGAAAATTTCTTCAGTTTGTGAGATTTTTTTGGACGTGTTCGTTTGGAAGGTCGTTAACATCCGAAAAGAAGAAAACTTACTTGAAAATGATCAGATGTTAAATTTATTGATCGGTTTGATTTCCAGCTTGTTTTCTCTTCATGTCTCACTTTGATCCAGAGTTGAAATTCTGATTTTAGAAGAAGAGAAAATTGACTTTGTGTCAGAACTGAGACTGAAAATGAATTTCTTTTAAAAAGCTCTGTTCTGATTCGCTGTGATTTGGATTATTTTGAATAATCACAATTTGGACAAGTTTGTCCGTTTTCTTCTTCTCTGGCTGATTTGAGCTTCCACACGGTCGGCGCTAACGTCGCCCCCCCTCGGAGGATCTCTGCTGCACTACTTCCTGTTCCTCCCTGGTTCTTCTTCTGTGGTGTGGTCTCTGTGGCCGTGACGGACGGCTGTTTTCAGCTCCTGAACATTTCTTTGTTTTGTACATAAAAGTTCTGAGTAAAGAAAAGAATAAACCACGCCATGTATTTGAGAACTACATTTTACACGCCTGTAAAGAATGATTTATAGTATTTTTTAAGAGACGAATGTTTGTACTGTTGTATTCTGAATCCTCAGTTGTTTTTTTTTCTATGTGGTGTTTTGCTAGCGGCGGTTTGAGAGCGACGACTGTAAATAAACACACACTTCCTCCTGACAACAGAAGCCATGTTGGACAATAAACAGCTCTCTGTTTCTAATAAAGTTTTTAAATACGTCTCCATGAGTCCTGGTCCTCCTCCCACACTGAGACATCAGAGACCAACGGGGAAGGTGCGTTCAGGTGCAGACGTGGCGTCTGTACAGGACCTATGAGGCTCCAGCAGCAGCTGCTTAGCTTAGCTTAGCAAAATGACTGGCTCTCCAAAGGACACAAACCGTCCTGCTCCATCTGCTGGTTTTTGTCCGGATGAATCGGACGAGATAAGACGGATGGACTTTTTGAGACGTGTAAATGAGCTAAAGCGGCTGAACGTGATCATCACAGCAGAACTGACAGCACAGACAACATGAGCTCTCTGAGCTTCAGACGTTCCCACTGCAACAGTGCAGAGGCATCGTTCCTCAGGTTCAACTGTGTGACAGCTGAAAAGCCGATTGAGGCCACGTTTAACACATTTTATTCTTACATTGACATAAATGACTCACATTTAACGACAGTTCAGCTGTTTCTGTGCACAGGTGAAAAATCTATGATCCTGTTTGGACAACAACTTTTAATGAGGTAAAAGAAAACGTCTGCAGTCCAGAGTCTTTATTCATCCTCCTGGGTGGATCTGCTGGACTGGTCAGTCAGATCCCACTCAGCCCGCCGGGGTCTTCCGATCGGTCCGGTTCAGCGAGGTTGTCCCAACAGTCCGGCTTTGGCAGCCAGAGCCTCATTCTGCTGGATGTGGTACTCCTGGAAACGCATTGAGATCCGCTGGGTCATCTTCAGATACTTCTGGAGACACGACTCGGAGCAGCTGGACTGAAACAACAGATGAGACAACAGACTGAACAAAGACGGCAGAAATCAACAGAAAACTATTCAGTTCATTCAAGATGGTGAAAAAATGTTTATATTTAAATATAATACTACAGCAACAAGGCGAACGGTTAGCTAACAGGCTACCAGACGCATGGTTAGCTAACAGGCTAACAAACGAATGGTTAGCTAACAGACGAACGGTTGAAAGGATGGAAATCTGCTCATTGAAGCTTTGTATCATGTAAAAACAGACTTCCTGCTTGACTTCTGTATTGTTAATTATTATTAAGACCAAAAACTGACAAAATAACGTGAGGAAGACAAAAAGAGTGAGAACATGATAATTACTGATCATTCAGGATCCTCAGTGATCATTCAGGATCGAGCGGTGATCACTTACCTCCTCCGGCTTCACGTCCCTGCTGGTGAAGTCTTTGATGCAGTCCATGAAGCAGTTCTCCGTCACCTTGTTGTACGTCCCCAGAAATTCCTTAAACTGAATCACAAAAACACAATCAAGTTCCCGACAGGAAGTGATAATCAATGATCATCTAAACATAAATTAATGGACTCATCGTCTCACTCCAGTGTTTAATACTGCTTGTCTAGTGCCATCAGCTGACAGGATCGATCGATCATTCCTGACTTTCTGTAATGCAGTGAAATTTAAAACCGATCAAACAAGCCAGTTACCTGTTTGATCTGGTCGGACTCGGACACCTGGACCGCCATGATTCAGTCTCTGTAAGGGACAGCACACGTCAGGACTCCTGCTCCACACCAGAATACATTCAAAAATGTGACATTTTACTGTGACTCCTAAACCTGAAGCTGAGTCATCACTCAGATTAGATCCTGTCAAAACGTTTTCAGAACTTTTTTCATGGAGTCAAAGCTCTGCTATGTTTCTGAGCAGCGTCCGCCCTCTCACACCTGAGGACACATTTGGAGGACTGTCGTCTGGTCCAGAAAGGGTCAGACTGATGGTCAACGACACAAGCTGGACACTGGGGCTCGTTAAACAGCTCTGCAATCACACTCTTGTCGTACTTTCTTCTTTCTTTCTGCAATTATTTTCCAGCAGGACCAGTAAGCTAACAGCTAACGGTAGCTAGCATTAGCAGCATATTTCCGCCCTCCGTTCGTTCTGGTTTGACTGTTTCCGGGTTTTACTGTAAATTTCATCGCTCATTCTCCCGCATAACAGACACCTGCTTCGCGTTAAAATACAAATAATAACCAGAATATGTATTTCATCTTACCTGTGGACGATATTTGATCTGAGAATCCTTCAGAGGGACATGTGACAGGACATGAGACCAGAGGAAGACAGACACAAACCAACCCGCAGATTCAAACCTCTAAACGTTTATTTTAATACATTTTGAAAAGCAGTAATGATTCATCTGAATACCGACATTAAACTATATGATAACATCATTCGTAAAGGGTCAATGAACTGGTTCGGATACGAATCGATAAAAAATAAAATTAATCAAAATGTGACGAAAGTTAATCCCGGAAATCCAAAATGTAACGGTGCGCTACTGAAGAGACCTTCCGGAGTGGTACAAGTGCGTAACAACAGAACAATAAAGTTCCTGACTTTCGATTAAATCAAAATAAATTTAGGGTTTCCTCGCAGAACAAAGAACAAGAATATTTATGTAACATCGCTGTGTTCATATAATTAACAAACATTTTCACAACAGCAGTCATGTTCAGACAGACAGTAAACAGATATTTAAGTCTAAAAATGCCCAAAGATTACATTGACAGAAGGAAATAAATATTAAGACATTAATATTACTTTAAATATGTTATAATTTTTTCTCCCCATATTGTATCGTCTTATCTACTTTTGTTTGTTTTTTAGTTATTTATATATTCAAGCTGAGTAGGTCGTTACTCAGCAACGAGTGAGGAGTGAATCCGGAGCAGAAGAGTGAGGCTGACACACCAGTCTTCATCCTTCATTCCAGATTTTTGAATAAATGGATTTAAAAACGTGTTGGATCCAGTGGAGCAATGCTGTTTGTCTTTATTTAAAGTTTTAATTTCACGCGCATTCCTTCACTGTGTTTTCATTCAACGACGCACGCCTCGTTTGTGAGTTATTCGCTTCTGTTTCTGAATTTAGTGATGGAGTGAGACATCTGTCATCCGCATTTCTATCTCTGCTCCGAAGCGGAAACCGGAAGTGCGGTGTTTTGTTGTCAGCAACAGTTGTTGTTTCCACATTTGTGTCTTTGACACTTTAAGTTTCTGTCGTTTTTAAAATGTCTGACGTGTCTTTGTGTGTTTAAGATTTATGAACGTTTTAAACTCCATTTCTCTGCAGTAACTCTCGTCGTTAACCGAGTTTTAACCACCCAGCTGCTCTTCGGTCCCGTATGACGCCGGAGCGGGAAGTTTGAACGTGGCTAGCTGAGGTTAGCCTGTCGGCTAATGGCTAGCTAACGTTCTACTAAACAATTGTAATTAAACCTCAATTAAAGTGACCGCCAGCATGCGGTCTCAGCCGGACTCCAGCTCAGACAAACCGCGGCCTTTATCTGGTGAAACCAGTGTAGATCAGTCCTCCTGCAGCTCCGACACCGGGGACGTTTTAATCCGGTCCACTCGGGTTCTTCTCTCTGATCGGAGACACGAAGCTGGACCAGGACCCGGATCTGTCCAGATAACCGTCCAGAAACTGCGGGGCCCTCGCGTCCAGCCTCCTGTGGCCGAGCAGCAACAGCAGAGTGTCGGGACCGTAAAGCAGCAGCGGCCGAAGCCTCGACAGACGCCGCGGGAAGCAGGGCGCCCTCAGCCCGGTAAGAGCTCCGGCAGGTGTTCGGGATCCACCGGTGACCGACCGGCGCCAACATGAAGCTGTTAGGTTCAACACAGAGTCAGTTTTCCCTCAGTGCTCACAACATAATACAATCACACATCATCATCTCACTGAAACAGACAAATGATCAGTAGATCCCGTTCCATACTGATCTGTGTGTGTGTGTGTGTGTGTGTGTGTGTGTGTGTGTGTGTGTGTGTTCCTCAGGAATCAGACACACTGGGACGCTGAGGAAACCTGAACCGACCAGAGAGAGCAGCGCGTCCTCGGTGAGTCTTCGGTTTATTGTTTACTGGGAGCTCTTACTGGGAGCTCTTACTGGAGTCACTGTCGACCCTCAGGACTGATGTGACTTCATCAGCTTCATCAGGTGACTGATGAAGAAGAGATGATGGAACACATTAATGACTTTGTGTTTTGTTCCTCCAGCAGCCTCCAGTAGCAGAGTCCAGTCCAGACAGGAAGCTCTCTGCTGGGACACCCGGCGACCAGCAACCCGGTGAGAGAACCAGCATGATCGATCAATCAATCGATCGATCTATAATCAATAATGAGTGTCAGGACAAACGAGCTGTGAACGGACTGACAAACACTGATTTTAAAGCTTTCATTTCTGCCTTTAACGGGTCATGTGACCGTTGGTGCCTCTGCTGATTAATGACTGTTTATGAATTATTGATCACTCGTGGTTTATTGGCATCACTGCAGAATCGATTAAGTTATGAAGTTATGAAATGACCTGAAATCATTTGGTGAAATATGATCTGAAACGTTTTGTTGCTGAAACATAAAACTGGATCAGAAAAACCAGATGAGTGTTAGAGGCGTTTGAGGGTTTTGTTCCTGCCCGGGAACCTTTGAGCAAGGTGCTATCTGAACCCTGACCTGCTGTCCCTGAGACGGACCCCGCCTCTGCTTATCATCACTCTGCTTACATCATCACTTCCAGGTGGCGACCTCCTGACGTCCCGTTTCACCGCCGGAGGTCGAGGAGTCGTCTTAGCCGCTCTGAGACAGCGGTGAGACGTGTTTGTCTTCTCTCTCAGTGAAGACTTGATCAAACTTTTTCCGTCTCTGATGAAGTTGTGATCTTTTACTTCTGTCAGAATTTAACTCTCAGCTCTCTGCTGCTGAACATTTGATTCACGTATCAACAACGAGCACCTGAACGCCTCGTACGGCCCCTTCACTGTCTGTCTGCGTGTCGTGTTTTCTGCCGCTCAGCTCTCACAGCACCGCCCACGGGAGGGAGGTCAAAGTGCAGCTGTTGGACCGGGGGCCTCTGCAGACCGGCTCCCAGGGTGCTCCTGGTCTGAGGATCAACTCGCAGGATGCAGCGGGTGTGGCGAGGGTCCGGGCGGAGGCACCGCTGTCCGCTGGTCGCCCGGCAGATGACACGGACGTAGCAGCTGCTGGTCATCCCGTCAAGGTAGAGCTGAGCTGAGTCCTAACGGCGGGACTGACTTCAGTTCAGTCTCACTTTTTGCGTCTGTACTGACCTTCCTGCGACGGCATGGACTCTTCGTCCTCTTTGTGTCTCTCAGGCTTCATCACGTCTGGAGGCTCGAGTGTCTCGGCTGGCGGACGGCGTCCAGGAGCTGCTGCAGGCCGACAGGTACGCCTTTGGCCTTCTGTGTTTGTGAGGACATTTGACTGTCTGACTGTTTGTCTGTCTGTCTGTCTGTCTGACTGTGTGTGTGTGTGTCTGTCTGTCTGTCTGTCTGACTGTGTGTGTGTCTGTCTGTCTGTCTGTCTGTCTGACTGACTGTTTGTCTGTCTGTCTGACTGTGTGTGTGTGTGTCTGTCTGTCTGTCTGACTGTGTGTGTGTCTGTCTGTCTGTCTGTCTGACTGTTTGTCTGTCTGTCTGTCTGTCTGTCAGTCTGTCTGTCTGACTGTCTGTCTGTCTGTCTGACTGTGTGTGTGTCTGTCTGTCTGTCTGACTGTTTGTCTGTCTGTCTGTCTGTCTGTCTGACTGTGTGTGTGTGTGTCTGTCTGTCTGACTGTTTGTCTGTCTGTCTGTCCGTCTGTCTGACTGTTTGTCTGTCTGTCTGTCTGTCTGTCAGTCTGTCTGTCTGTCTGACTGTCTGTCTGTCTGACTGTGTGTGTGTCTGTCTGTCTGTCTGACTGTCTGTCTGTCTGACTGTGTGTGTGTCTGTCTGTCTGTCTGTCTGTCTGTCTGACTGTTTGTCTGTCTGTCTGTCTGTCTGTCTGAAGTGACCTCAGACTCTGGTCCTATCGCAGCGCCCCGTTATGAGTCATACATGACACGAGAGACGCGGCCGAGGGGAAGGGTGGAGTCAGGTGACTCAGTGAGCTTCGTCCACAGGACACAACATCTCGTCTGTCTGTTAGACCAGAATGAGGACAGATCTGATAGGATGCTGAAGACGGCCACTAAGGGACGTGGTTGAAGCCGATCAGAGCGGACTGAACGACGTCTGTCCCGTTTGTCATTGGCGGTCAGATGTACATCCGGCACAGATGGAGAAACGTCACCAGAGAGCGGCGTGACGGATGAACGACTCCGCGTCCTTCTGTCTGAGATCAGTCCTGGTTTCTGATTGGCAGAGCAGGGACGTGAGGAGACTGTGAGGAGGCAGACTGTGGCAGGTGAGATGGAGGTGAGGAGAATCCAGAAGACAGGTCCCAGAAAGTCCTCACACCTGCTGATTGGACCCCCGACAAAAGGTCAAGGTGTCTGCGACGGGATCGCAGGGAGGCGGAGAGGAGCAACGAGGGACGTTGACGGGAGACGAAGGACGGAGCGAGCAGCCACCCGGACCGTCAACAGGTCTGATCCGGACCACCGTCTCCACGACTCTCTGCTTCTGTTCACTGTCCGACTCCGGCCTCAGACACAGCTACCCAATGAGAGCAGAGCATGTTCTCACCTGGACGTCACTGCTGCGTTTTCATTCGCTCAAATTGTTTTCTGTGTGAAAATAAACTAGGAAGGAAACAGAGCGGCTGATTCACAGCCAATCAGCTGCAGCTCTGGAGCTGGTTTAACAGATGGTCCAATCCCTGATGTCACTGTGACCTCACTGTGAAGTCACTGTGACCTCACTCTGGCCTCACTGTGACATCACTGTCTGCTCTGTTGCAGGGAGGGCGGGGACAGGGGGTGGAGCCTAAGCCAGCAGACGCTGCATCACCTGGAGACACTGCACAACCAACAGCTGCAGCTGCAGGTAAACACACCTGTTCAGCCACTGCTGACACCTGACCGTGCTGTCTGACTGCTCATTGGCTCTCTCCTCCTCCAATCAGAACCAGCTGTGGGAGTCAGCTCTCAGGATAGTGACGGGCCACGCCCTGGCAACCTCTGGCCCTGCTGTGACCCCTGACCTCACAGCTTCAGCTCAGCCAGCCTGTCTGCAGGTGACTCACCTGGACACAGCAGGTAAACACACACACACACACACACACACACAATTACAGTGTCAAGCTGAGGCTCACCAGGTCACAAGATCATGTTTTCCAGTCACCAGTTGACAGCCGATCACAGCCAATCACAGCCAATCACACACGGACCAGCCAATCACAGCTGTTGAGACCTCTGGTGAACTTGCGTCTGCCCTCTTGATGTGATGTTAACATGAATAAACAGTTATTGATCAGAGCAGCAGTGCTTCCTGTCTGTTACCTGGGACAAACACCTGCACATGAAGGACGACCTGCCGTCTCCTCAGTCCGTCTCGTCGCTGCAGGAAGCTGTTTGTGCTCCTTTTGTTCGAACGTAAAACACTTGAGTTTCATCTGTCTGTGTGAAACCGACGGATCAGATCAGATCCAGGTGTGTCAGGTGTGTCCTCACTGCGACGAGCTGAAAGAGAGCAGTGAAGAAGTGTAGCTCACAGATGAGTCTCTGACTGCATGGTCACAGCGCATCCCCCAAAGCACCATGGGAACTGTAGTTCAGACAGGAAGAGTCACACTGTCGTCCGTTCAGAACCAATGACGACGTCTCAGAGGTCACGAAGCCTCGAGACCAGCAGGTGGCAGCAGGGTGCAACGCAACAGAAGTGTGTGTGTGTGTGTTCCTCACATTGTGTGGACATAAATCTGTTTACAGACATTTTATTCATTTCATTTTCATGTATTTAATCATTCTGCATTGATTATAGAGAATAATTTTCTAATATTTAGTAAATCATTACAGTTTAGGCTGAAGACTGGACTCAGGTTTAGGTTTAGTCTATGTGATGAAAACCGAACGTGTGTGCGTTCAGTCTCACAGAGCAGACTGATGCTGTCTCTGCTGGTCTCAGTCTGTCTTCACAGACTGACTGATGTTGGTGACCTCTGACCTTTGCTGTACCTGAGCCACCTGTGAATGCTCGGTGGAGTCAGCGTGGATCAGACCGTCTCTTGTCTTTACTGTCTTCTACTGACCGAATTCACCCTCTGTCTCCATCAGCAGACGTCCTCAGCAACCAGCAGGGAAGCTCCTCGGCAACCGCCACCGCGAAGCCTGGCCCAGTTGCTATGGCAACAACCCACCGTGACCGATGGCCGGAGCAAACTAGGTGTGTGTGTGTGTGTGTTACTGTGTGAGTGTGTTACTGTGTGTGTGTCTGATTTGCATAATCACTCAGAGAGAGAGTCGGGCGATCAAGGCTGAGGCTTCCTCCTTGCAGCACGGTAGCCCGGCGCGTTTCCATGGCAACACAGACGATAACCATCAGAGGTACTCTGTCTGTGTGTGGGGGGGGGGGGGGGGGGGGGCACTGAGACATTAAACCCTCACTGGAGGTTTAATGTTGATCGATTTGACTTTATATTTTTCCCAGAATGCATCAGTGTGGCGTGGTGCCACTCAGTCATTAACCCCGTCCTGTCCAGAGCGTCTTAGAGGAACAGATGTGTGTCATAACTGATCAGAAAAACACACACATTCATGTCCTGTCAATCAATTAACTGAGTGATCGACGAGGGAGAGAGAGAGACAGACAGACAGAGAGAGACAGACAGAGAGAGACAGACAGAGAGAGACAGAGAGAGAGAGACAGACAGACAGACAGAGAGAGACAGAGAGAGAGAGACAGACAGACAGACAGAGAGAGACAGAGAGAGAGAGACAGAGAGAGAGAGACAGAGAGAGAGACAGAGAGAGACAGACAGAGAGAGAGAGACAGAGAGAGAGACAGAGAGAGACAGACAGAGAGAGACAGACAGACAGAGAGAGACAGACAGAGGAGGGGGAGGGAGAACAGCTGAAACCTGCCTGGCAACAAACACACACACACACACACACACACACACACACACTGTGTGTGTGTGTGTGTGTGTGTGTGTGTGTGTGTGTGTGTGTCTACAGTAACAGGACCAGTTCCATCAATGGATCCTGGTCTGCATTAAACTGGTTCTGGTTTCTTTGCGTGTGGAGACTTAAAGAGGAAGCCTGGACCAGCAGCTGCAGGACACCACATGTCCTCAATTCAGACACAGTGACGATACGATGATGATGAAGATGAAGGTCCACACATGTCAAACTCAGTTTATACTGACAGCAGGACACTGACGATGGTCTGCCCCAGACCAGGAGCTGAATCCAGGTGAGCCGCTCATGTTCACAGACCAAAGACCTGGATCCTGATGGTCTGTGTGAGCTGAGCTGCACTGAAAACCAGACTTAATGTGACCTGAGTTCAGGAAGAGGAGGTCTGATCTCAGATCAGCTGCTGAGATCTGTGAGCTGAAACTGATCTCAGGTCAGGGTCAGCGTGTCTGTCTCCTCTGCTCATTGTTCACTGTAATGGATGAGTGAAGGAGGAGGAGGGCAACAAGTGGCATCATGTCGTTTCAGTGTCAGAGGAGCTGCAAGCTGCAGGAGGAGGTGACGTCACTTACTCTACCAGGTGGCATGGGGGGGGGGGGCACATTCCTCAGCTTCTCTCGGAGTGAAGCATGCAGGGGGAAAAAACGCAGACCACCCCTCCTCCTCCTCCTCCTCCTCCTCCGTCTCTGCAGCACAACACGGAGCTCCAGCAGCAGCAGGAGGAACAATAACCGAGAGGAGTCTGCACTCTGTGTCTGTCGGTCCTCCTCTTTCTTCATTTCTCTGCTGAACGACCCGAGCCGGAGCTCGCTGCTCCGCGGAGAAGGAAGGGAGGGAGACGTGCAGAGGAAGATGTCCTCCCCGCAGGTCTCCTCGTCCCGCAGACAGTCATGTTATCTGTGCGACCTGCCCCGCATGCCCTGGGCCATGATCTGGGACTTCACCGAGCCCGTGTGCCGGGGCTGCGTCAACTACGAGGGCGCGGACCGCATCGAATTCGTCATCGAGACAGCCCGCCACCTGAAGCGGGCTCACGGCTTGCAGGAGGGTCGGTCCCCCGCCGGCGGACCGCCTCCTCCGCCGCAGCAGCAGACCGCTGTGGCGAAGAGCCAGGCGGTGTTACTGACTGGGAAAGAGCAGGTGGGACAGCTGAACCACCACCACCAGACGGATGGACCGGGGAAGTCTCAGCCGCCCGACCGATACCCGCTCGGTGCAGATAACCGAGTTCGGTTTGACTACGGCGGTCACAGCAGCAGGCTTTCCAACGGGCTCGGAGGACCCAACGGGTTCAAACCGGACGACGGACCACCAGAGCTGAACCGCCAGAGCCCGAACTCGAGGAGCAGGGGGCACGGCGGGCTGGTGTCGGCACCGGGACAGATGAATGTGCCGCCGAACCTGCTTCCTCAGACCCTCAACGGACCGGGTCCGCACGGCGTGGCGGGCAGAGCCGCCCCTCAGAGCTCCATGGTCGGTCTCTCCCTGCCCGGCCAGGCGGGGCTGTCTGAACCTGGAACGAAGCGGCCCGCCTCGGTGTCCAGCACGGACCAGGAGCGGGAACTGAAGGAGAAACAGCGGAACGTGGAGGCTCTGGCCGAGCTGAGCGACAGTCTCCGGAACCGGCAGGAAGAGTGGGCGAGCAAGCCGAAGATGGTGAGGGACACGCTGGTCACTCTGTCCGGCTGCACCCCGTTTGACGTCCGCTTCAAGAAAGACCACGGGCTGGTCGGCAGGGTGTTCGCCTTCGACGCCGTATCCAAACCCGGCATGGAGTACGAGCTGAAGATCTTCATCGAGTACCCGAGCGGCTCCGGGAACGTGTTCTCCAGCGCCTCGGGGGTCGCCAAGCAGATGTACCAAGACTGTATGAAGGACTTCGGCAGAGGGTTGTCCTCCGGGTTTAAGTATCTGGAGTACGAGAAGAAACACGGCTCCGCGGACTGGCGTCTGCTGGGGGATTTATTACCGGAGTCTCTGCGGTTTTTTAAGGAGTGTGTGGGGGGAGACATGCTGCCGCAGCCGTACATCGACGGCAGTTACCCGCTGCTGCCCACCTCCCTGGTGCTTCCCGGCCGAGCCTTGTCTTCGGGGAGCGGGAGCGGCAGCTCCAGGGTCGGAGTGAGGAAGAGGAAAGCCTCGCCGGAGCCGGACACGGCGGAGTGCGGCCTGAAGCTGACGGAGGAGCAGCAGAGGCAGCAGTGGATCAACAGCCAGACCGAAGCCCTCAAACTCTCCATGGCTGCCAGCTCTTTCGCCGGGCCGCCGCCTCCGCTCGGCCCGGGACCCCCCGGTCTCTCCTCCGGCCGCACCACTCCGCCGGATTCCGCCGCTCCTCCGCAGAACGGACAGTCCCCGATGGCCGCGCTCATGTCAGTGGCGGACACGCTCGGGAACGCGCACTCCCCCAACAAGGACAGAGACTCAGTTCACTCCACCACCTCCTCCTCCAGACACAACAACGGCAGCCCGGCCTCCCCCGCCTCCGTGTCCGGACAGAGGCGCCTCTCGTCTCGCAACGGAGACCTCGGGCTGTCCACCACGTCGCAGTCCGCAGGTGGCATGGAGGCGGTGCACGCGCAGAGTGTGCCCGACTCCCCCATGGCCAACAGCGGGCCTCTGTGCTGCACGATCTGCCACGAACGCTTAGAGGACACACACTTCGTGCAGTGTCCCTCCGTCCCCAACCACAAGTTCTGCTTCCCCTGCTCCAGAGAGAGCATCAAGGCCCAGGGGGCCTCCGGGGAGGTGTACTGCCCCAGCGGGGAGAAGTGCCCGCTGGTCGGCTCCAACGTGCCCTGGGCCTTCATGCAGGGGGAGATCGCCACCATCCTGGCTGGAGATGTGAAGGTAAAGAAGGAGAGAGACCCCTAAGGATGAGGATGGTGACGATGAAGAGACTCTTTAAAGTCTTCTTCTTTACTTTCTGTGCAAAAAAAATGCATAACAGTGAGACAGTCATTCTGCTGCTGAGCCTCCTCTGATGGAGAGAATCGATCTGTGTGGAGCTGATAGGGACGCAGCCACTGACCAGTACTGATTAAACAGGTGAAACCACAGTGGACGAAACCAGGGCTGCAGATTATTCCAGAAACAAGTGAAACTTTTAATTCAAGGAGAAATATGGACGAGGTAAGAGTAGAATAACACCCCCCCCCCAGTATTTCAATGTAGTATCAGTACTAAGGGGGGTTTGTAACGGTGTGTGGTCTGCTCACGAGTCCCAGTCCTTCAGCGCTGACATGTTTTCACTCTGCTGATGTTTGCTTTGTTCAGTCTGATGTGACCTGTTACAGTGTGAGGCAGCAGCAGCTGGATGAACGTCAGCCGTCCGAAGCTGGCTGACTGTTCATGTTTCACCGCAGGCTGGGCTGACGCTGATCGGGTCTGTTAGCTGTTAGAAACACAGACACAGGAGTGTTAGACAGGACCGGGTCTATCACAAGCCTCACAGTGTAAAACAGGACAGGACAGAGACTGACGCACCAAAGGGGGACGTCTCTTAAATCCAATATGAGAATCTGGTTTGGGTTTGGAAAGTAGATTTGTCTTCCAGCCCCACGTGAAGAAGGCGTTCAGGCGTTTGCCCCGGTAGATTCAGCCGTCGTTTGTTTGTGTCTTCGCTCACTATTTATTTGATAGAATGTCCACAGCGGACAGCTGTCGATGAAGAGGCTGATGGTCTTCAGCCATCAGAGAATCAGGACGTCAGAGTCGTGGAGGTTACGAGTCGAAGCCTCCTGCAGCTCCACCGACTGTACACCTGTGCAGCTGATGACCTGGACGTTTCTCCAGGTGAAACCAGCTGTCTGTCAAGTAAAGACCATTACAAGGTGTTTGAAGGTGGAGCTGCTGGAGGGCGCCGATTCGCCATTGGTTCATCGACAAACAGTCAAAGTGTTGATGAGAAACGTCCTCAGAGCAGCTCGACACCTCGCCTGACCAGCGTGATCCAGGAAATCTGTCAGACGTCTGTAATATGTCCAAAAACGTGGACGAGGACGCGGTCAGCGTGAGGAGGAGAAGCGGCGGCGCTCCGCTGACGGAGGGCGTATGAGGCGGAGGTGCAGGGTGGAGCTCGAGAGGAGACGTTTAAATGTCCTGTTTGTGTGGATGTTTGAGGAAACGTGTGTGTCGTGGTGGAGGTGACGGAGGCGTAACTGTGATGTGGCGTTGAAACAGACAGACAGGTTCAGAGGTGAGACAGCTCTCTCAGAACCCTTTTTATTTTTCTAGAAGGTTCGGTGGCTCGTTTCAGTCCTTCTGAACTTCGTCAGTTTGATTTCAGTGAAATGTTTTACTTCCTGTTCTTTTTTCTTTTTCATTTTCTGACTGCAATAAAGCTTTTTTTGTCAGACTTCCTGTTTTTCTTTCGTACCTGTAAGGTGTGATGGTGTTGAGGGCAGCCGGGACGTGCTTGGCCTTGTCTGTCCTCATTTTGACCTCCTTCACTTCCTGTAGTGACACACTGATCTTGTAATGTGCCTTGAGCTCAACCTGTTGTAATAAACTCTGTTGGTATGAACCTTTTCTCCTGCCTTCTGTCAGCTGTGTGTGTGTGTGTGTGTGTGTGTGTGTGTGTGTGTGTGTGTGTGTGTGTGTACACACGTGTGTACCTGCAGAAAAGATCCTTCACTGTGTACTTATGCTGTATACTTCAGCTGCAGTGCAGTGTTAGTACACAGTGTAAGTACAGTGTGTGCTGCAGCAGTACCAGTGGCAGGTTCACTGTTAACAGCAGCACTGGTTGAACAGAACAGCTGTAGTTGTAGCAGTAGCACTTCCAGCAGTACTAGCTCTGTCACTGGCCATAGTATTTTTTCAGTAATATCACAGCAATCAGTTATATCTGTAGTATAACAGTAGTAATACTGCAGTTCCAAAGAAAAACAAATCATTGAATCAAATTCTACAACAGAAAAGAATCAACAACAAAGAACTTGAGAACCAGAGCAGCCGTACTGTTTGTAGTAGTACTGTTTGTAGTAGTACTGATTGTAGTACGAGCAGCAGTACTGTTTGTAGTACAAGCAGCAGCATGGTTTGTAGTAGTACTGTTTGTAGTACGAGCAGCAGTACTGTTTGTAGTACAAGCAGCAGCATGGTTTGTAGTAGTACTGTTTGTAGTAGTACTGATTGTAGTACGAGCAGCAGTAGTCTTTGCAGTAGAAGTAGTAGTACTGCAGCAGTTCTCGCTGTAGTTTTGGTTTCTTGCTGCATTGCAGATTTTTTCTTTGAGCAACAACACACACCTGGAGTGTGAGTGTATGTGTGTGTGTGTGTGTCTGTTTCTGTGTGTGTGTGTGTTTGTCAGTCTGTCTGTGTCCCTCTGTGTGTGTGTGTGTGTGTGTGTGTGTGTGTCCGTCCGTCCGTCTGTGTGTGTGTCCGTCCGTCCGTCCGTCTGTCTGTGTGTGTTTGTGTGTGTGTGTGTGTGTGTTTGTCTGTCTGTCTGTGTCCCTCTGTGTGTGTGTGTGTGTGTGTCCGTCCGTCTGTCTGTCTGTGTTTGTGTTTGTGTGTGTGTGTGTGTGTTTGTCTGTCTGTGTGTGTGTGTGTGTTTGTCTGTCTGTCTGTCTGTGTCCCTCTGTGTGTGTGTGTGTGTGTCCGTCCGTCTGTCTGTGTGTGTGTGTGTGTGTGTGTGTCCGTTTCTGTGTGTGTGTGTGTGTGTGTGTGTGTCCGTTTCTGTGTGTGTGTGTGTGTGTGTGTGTCCGTTTCTGTGTGTGTGTGTGTGTCCGTTTCTCTGTGTGTGTGTGTGTGTGTGTGTGTGTGTGTGTGTGTGTGTGTGTGTGGACAGTGATGGTTAAGGTGCCCTTGGCTCAGTGCAGCAGCTCACTGTGCATACTAATACACACACACACACACACACTCACTCACACAGGGACGTGTGTGTGTGTGGCTGGCTGAGGGGGTGTCAGGACCAGTTGATTGATTGACAGGCCTGATTTTGTGTCTGTGTTTGTTGAGATCATTCCTTGTCTTTATTGATCCGCATCCGTCTGATCGGTGTCTTTGTGTCCTCGTATCTGAGTATCTGAGACACAGCAGCCTCAGAGCAAAGAGCTGTCCACAGACTGGACCTGCAGACCTGTGTGTCCCTGTCTCAGGTGAGGATACACAACCTGTCTTCTGTGGGCGGGTGTTGTTTCCCGTCCTGCTCTGGGACACCGGAGAGCGAGCAGCGCGGTGCATCAGCCTCGTCCGTCTGCACATCGCCGCTCGGTCCCCTCCCCCTCCGTCGTCGTGCGGGATGCTGTGGTTGCCATGGTTACCAGCCTCCCAGTTGAGGAACGTGCTGAGGAAACAAAGAGAGAAAAAAACAGGATGTGTTACGCTGAGGTGACGTCATCGTCCGCTGCAGTGAGGAACGTGACGTTCATGCTAATAAAGCTTCTTTGAATTTAGATTTGAGGGAGCTGAATGGAGGCTGTGCAGGTGGCACGCCATGAGGTCAGGGGTCAGGGCTCGATCAGCGTTCCGTTGGTGTGCGTGCACGCGTTCGACTATCAACTCCATTTGTAGACGATGATGTCAGTACTATTTTTCTCCCAGCATCCCCCGCTACAGCAGCCTCCCCCCCCCCCCCCCCCCCCACCCACCTCCAGCAGTATCTCAGTGCTATGTGGTCTCAGCCCCCCCCCCCCCCCGGGTCTCTGTCTCTGCGACTGACAAATGAGTGGTCAGACATGTGTTGACTCCCCTCCTCCCCCGTCCTCCCCCGGCAGCGCTCACACGGAGCTGACATGTTCTCCGTTTTGTCTGATTGGTCGAGCTGATGTTGGTACGTCTTTAATGGATCAGTTGATCCTATAAAGGATTCAAAGTGATCCAGTCGTGATAAAATGTCCATGTAATGTGGCTTCACGTTTAGCCTGAATGGGTCATGATTTGACCCCTTAAAGCTGCGTTTTACCCCTGTCCACATTTACCACATCCAGCTCAAGTAGACCTACATCAGGTCTGCCAGGGTCCCACTCAGGTCCACATTCAGTCCTAAGGAAGTCAAATTGAACTCACATGGACCCCAGATTGGTCCTGAATCAGTCCATTTGGACACATTTAGCCCACATTAGCCCATAAGGGTTGATTTTTTTTGGCACACCTTGGTCCACTTTAAGCTCAAATGGTGCTGCTGTCACCATGGGAAACTACTGAGGTGTTGCCTAGCAACAGCGGCAGCACTGACCGTCTGCAGCAGCTGTGACTGAGAGCAGGAGGCCATAGAGGCGGCCAATCCCCCCCCACCCCACGCACACACGCACATACACACAATTACAGTGTGGTGTCCTCTGATTGACTCCAGAGGCAGCAGACTCTGTGTGTGTGTGTGTGTGTGTGTGTGTGTGTGTGTGTGTGTGTGTGTGAGTGACAGACAATGACAGACTTTGGCTGGAAATGAAAAAGTTCATCGCTGACTCTTTAACCACAGACTGACTCAACTGATCGATAGTCAATCAAAGTGTTTGATCGGGGGTGTGTTGTTGGTTGTGTCAGATTTGCTGTTCTTCTGTTTGAGTAAAGTGTTTTACAGTGTTGGTGGGACAAAAGCAAGCAGAGCTGATGAGTATTGAAGCGTTTTCTCTCATTTAGACCAAACGATCGTTGAAGTCGTTCCTGATTCGTTTTCGGTCAGTGGACTAAGAAACGAGGGTCTAACATTTGTTTCACTGCAGGTTTTAGACGACGTGGACATTTCCTACAGTGTTCGGTCACGTTTTCAGACTCGTCAGAGTCGACGTGGAGCTCACCTCTTTGTCAAAGTGTCGTCACGCAGCCGAACTGACAGCTCATGAACCGCGAAGTCAACGAGTCTGCTCAACTCCGCTCGTCTCTGTCGGCCATCTTCTTCTTTTATGCAGAGATGACCGGTGTCGCCGAGGCGCACCCAGCGTTTCCACGGCAACCCAGACAGCTGCAGGAAGTCACCTGCAGTCTTCGGCCAATCACAGTCAGGCAGCGGCAAGGAGAGCCAACGAGGTGCTGAGGGAGATGGGATGTTTGAAGACTGAGATGAAGACGCTGCTGATGGTGAGTTAACAGAGAATTGAAGCAGAGGACAGTGGAGGACAGTATAGTATAATGGACAGTAGAGGACAGTATAGTATAGTGGACAGTAGAGGACAGTATAGTGGACAGTATAGTGGACAGTGGAGGACAGTATAGTATAGTGGACAGTAGAGGACAGTGGAGGACAGTAGAGGACAGTATAGTATAGTGGACAGTGGAGGACAGTAGAGGACAGTATAGTATAGTGGACAGTAGAGGACAGTGGAGGACAGTAGAGGACAGTATAGTATAGTGGACAGTGGAGGACAGTATAGTGGACAGTAGAGGACAGTGGAGGACAGTAGAGGACAGTATAGTATAGTGGACAGTGGAGGACAGTATAGTATAGTGGACAGTAGAGGACAGTGGAGGACAGTATAGTATAGTGGACAGTAGAGGACAGTATAGTATAGTGGACAGTGGAGGACAGTATAGTATAGTGGACAATGGAGGACAGTGGAGGACAGTATAGTATAGTGGACAGTAGAGGACAGTGGAGGACAGTAGAGGACAGTATAGTATAGTGGACAGTGGAGGACAGTATAGTATAGTGGACAGTAGAGGACAGTGGAGGACAGTAGAGGACAGTATAGTATAGTGGACAGTAGAGGACAGTATAGTATAGTGGACAATGGAGGACAGTGAAGGACAGTAGAGGACAGTATAGTATAGTGGACAGTGGAGGACAGTATAGTATAGTGGACAGTAGAGGACAGTAGAGGACAGTATAGTATAGTGGACAGTAGAGGACAGTGGAGGACAGTAGAGGACAGTATAGTATAGTGGACAGTAGAGGACAGTATAGTATAGTGGACAGTAGAGGACAGTGGAGGACAGTAGAGGACAGTATAGTATAGTGGACAGTGGAGGACAGTAGAGGACAGTATAGTATAGTGGACAGTGGAGGACAGTAGAGGACAGTATAGTATAGTGGACAGTGGAGGACAGTAGAGGACAGTGTAGTATAGTGGACAGTAGAGGACAGTGGAGGACAGTAGAGGACAGTATAGTATAGTGGACAGTAGAGGACAGTATAGTATAGTGGACAGTAGAGGACAGTGGAGGACAGTAGAGGACAGTATAGTATAGTGGACAGTAGAGGACAGTATAGTGGACAGTGGAGGACAGTATAGTATAGTGGACAGTGGAGGACAGTAGAGGACAGTATAGTATAGTGGACAGTGGAGGACAGTAGAGGACAGTATAGTATAGTATAGTGGACAGTAGAGGACAGTGGAGGACAGTAGAGGACAGTATAGTATAGTGGACAGTAGAGGACAGTATAGTATAGTGGACAGTGGAGGACAGTAGAGGACAGTATAGTGGACAGTAGAGGACAGTATAGTATAGTGGACAGTAGAGGACAGTATAGTATAGTGGACAGTGGAGGACAGTATAGTGGACAGTAGAGGACAGTGGAGGACAGTAGAGGACAGTATAGTATAGTGGACAGTGGAGGACAGTATAGTGGACAGTAGAGGACAGTGGAGGACAGTAGAGGACAGTATAGTATAGTGGACAGTGGAGGACAGTATAGTATAGTGGACAGTAGAGGACAGTGGAGGACAGTATAGTATAGTGGACAGTAGAGGACAGTATAGTATAGTGGACAGTGGAGGACAGTATAGTATAGTGGACAATGGAGGACAGTGGAGGACAGTATAGTATAGTGGACAGTAGAGGACAGTGGAGGACAGTAGAGGACAGTATAGTATAGTGGACAGTGGAGGACAGTATAGTATAGTGGACAGTAGAGGACAGTATAGTATAGTGGACAGTAGAGGACAGTGGAGGACAGTAGAGGACAGTATAGTATAGTGGACAGTAGAGGACAGTATAGTATAGTGGACAATGGAGGACAGTGAAGGACAGTAGAGGACAGTATAGTATAGTGGACAGTGGAGGACAGTATAGTATAGTGGACAGTAGAGGACAGTAGAGGACAGTATAGTATAGTGGACAGTAGAGGACAGTGGAGGACAGTAGAGGACAGTATAGTATAGTGGACAGTAGAGGACAGTATAGTATAGTGGACAGTAGAGGACAGTGGAGGACAGTAGAGGACAGTATAGTATAGTGGACAGTGGAGGACAGTATAGTATAGTGGACAGTAGAGGACAGTATAGTATAGTGGACAGTGGAGGACAGTATAGTATAGTGGACAGTAGAGGACAGTGGAGGACAGTATAGTATAGTGGACAGTAGAGGACAGTAGAGGACAGTATAGTATAGTGGATAGTGGAGGACAGTATAGTATAGTGGACAGTAGAGGACAGTAGAGGACAGTAGAATCCCTTCATAACACCCAGAAATCTGAAGCACGTTGACATCAAATATTTTATCCTTTTAAAAATGGCTGCTGAGTGAAATCAGTGAAAGCCGTTGAAGCTTCCATGAGTCTGTTTTTTGCTTGTTGGTCTAAAGTCTGAAAGGCTTTCTGTCGTCTAACAGCCAGAAGACTCTCTGAACACCAGCAGACCTGGACCAGACCACCACCAGTCCCAACAATCCTACTTCCAGCAAATTCAGTCCCAACAAAATCTCCCCCAACCAAACCACTTCCAGTCCAAGTCCCTGCAAACTGAGCCCCAACTATCCCAGTCACTACAGTCCAAGTCCCAACAAAACCAGTCTCGATCCCAACAAGTTCAGTCCTCACAAACCCACTCCCAGTCCCATCAAGGCCCTTTTCCACAAATCCTCTCCCAAGAAAATCGTACCCATCAGTCCCAGTCAGTACAGGTCCAGAGGAGGCCTCCACTTCCGTCCATGTTGGAGGAGGCAGGTCAGGTTCTCTGGCAGGTTCAGAGACAGAAGAAGGTTCTAGAGGAGAATGTGGAGGCTCTGCTGAGGGTCAGAACGGGAGAGGTCCTGCACTGCCACCTGGAGGCACTGGCTGCTAACAGGTAGCTAATGCTAGCAAACTCTGTGTTTACGGGCCTGCTAACGAGTAATTACCTGCCATCATGACTGATAACCTAAAGTGACCTTTATTGGCCAACAAGCCAAAAATCTGTTCTTTTTGTATCAGATAGCCAACATTAACTAAATGTATGCTAACAGGTAGCTAACACTAGATTTAGATCCGCTCACAGTTAGCTGATACTAACTTTATGTCTGTTAATGTTAAGCTAACATTGCCTAAATGCTGCTAACACATTCCTTATGTTAATTTCATGTCTGCTAACAGTCAGGCCTAGCTAATGCTAACTGTGTGTAAAGAAAGCTAACAATGACTACCTGGATTACAGCATCTTACACTAACAGCATGCTAACAGTACTTTTCAATCTGCTAACAGGTCGCTAATGCTGGAGCTACGCTGGAGTAATGTTATTTATAGTTTGACAGTTGCCATTGTGATTATTGATCAGTGCAATTATTGGTTTGGCTTTACATCAGAAGAATCGTCATTTTAAATTCAGAGCTGTTGGTTCACAGCCTGATGCAGCAGGTGGTTTGTTACGCAGAATCAAAAATACTGGGAGGTGATTGGATGAAGCATCTGTCTGTCACAGCCTTCAGTGCCATTCTTTGTTCTTCCACTGAAGAGAGACTCTCCAGCTCTGACAGATCTGATGCTGCTAAGCTAACCTCTTCAGGAGCTGCCACTGTTCGCTGATCGTTCCGAACCGCCGTGAAGCCCGGCGAGACGGATTCTCGCACCGTGAGATCTCGTTGTCTCGTGGTCTGGTGAATCCGGTGATCTGGTGAATCGGAGGGTGATCTGGTTCACGTTTGTTTGTGTTTATGGTGTCGACTGACAGACGGCCTCCGAGCGTTCTGCAGGCGGTGATGAGAGAAGACTGAACCCAGACGTCACTTTGACTGACAGCTGTCACTGAAGACACACTGTCTCCGTCTCTGCTGCCCTCAGTGATAATTCTGTCAAGTTCGTCAGCGTCTTTCAGCAGCTGAAACTGTCGTCACGGCGCTTTGGACCGAACCAATCACAGCACAGTTTTAGAATCTTCGTCAGCTTCGTCAAACAGCAGATTGACACTGACATGAAACACCGCAGAGGAAGTCTGTCTGCTGTCCCTCACACAGAAACTCTCATCTGTCTTCTGTCCCTGCCCTCTGCAGAGACTGGACTGAGGAGGTCCGGATCAAGAAGACAGTGGACGCCTGGATCAACACTTTGACCAAAGACATCCAGGTGAGCTCTCAGCAGGGTTCACACACATCCTGGAACACCTGGAATTCCAGGGGTCCCCTATGGTCTCTCTGTCTGTCTCTCTGTCTCTGTCTTTATGTTTACAACTCCTCCTGTCCTCAGGCTGAGATGTCCTCAGAGGACCCTGTGACCAAAGCCAGCAGAGACGCCAAGGTGACATCACAGCAGAGGGCTGCTGGGAGCTCCGCCCACACGGGCAGGCGGAGGCCAATGAGCACGCTCAGAGGAACAGGAAGTAGAGGACAGACAGCTGGACACAGACTGGTTGGTCTGAGCTTCACTCTGATCGATTGATTTGATCAGTAACACACCTGACGACTCATTGATTTGATGTCATTGATCGTTTCTTTCTCCAGCTGCAGGGGGCGGAGCCTGAGAGACCCACAGGTAGACTGACAGACAGCGAGCAGGTGGAGGGGGACGGAGAGTCGTACCTGAGTCGTCTGTACGGCAGAGCTCCATATGAAGGTCTGAGACGAACCCTGAAGAAGAGTCCGTACCTTCGCTTCAGCTCACCTGGCTCACCGCCCAGCAGGAAGCCCCGCCCCCGCCTGGTGGAGAGTGTCAGAGGTCAGGTCATATTTTTTTTTTTTCAGCTCTCGGACAGACACTGGGTCAGCTGGCAGCGCCTGAGCCAATCGTAGACGGCGGCGGCAAACATGTGAGGACTGTTCACGGTCCGTCGACAGTCCCTGTGTGGAAAGCTTTATCTTATGAACACATTGGCACGGTGACATCACAGGCGTGACATCACAGTCTGCTGTTTCCTGTCTCCCTCAGGTGTGAAGGTGAAGTCCTGTAAGACTCAGACGTTTTTGGATCCCGCCCTCAGTCGGTCACCTGGACCACCTCAGCATCGTCACATCACCGGCTCCTCACGCCTGACCTCTGGTGACCCTGTTCCCATGGCGATCCCTCTGGGTCAGTAAACCCGTTATCGTGAAAAAGTTTTGTTTTGTTTTTTTTTTTAATGTTGTTTTATTTTCGATTTTTCTGTGAATTTCAATGAACTGAGAAGAAGAAGTGAACAGAAAATGACGGTTTGAACAGTCAGGACTGCGTTACCCAGAAGCCCCTGCATGTGACTGACTCTTATCGAACCAAGGTCTTCTTTTAGACTTTTAACTCAAAGTGAAGGTCAGGAAAGGTCAAAGGTCAAAAGTAAAACTGAAAAAGACAAAATAGTAAAATTCAACAGAAACAAAGTGAAAAAAATACAAAATCCAAACGTTAAAGGTTAAAGTCAACCCCTGTCCCCCACCAGGTCGTCCCAGGATGGACTCTTCCAGGTGTCTCACTGAGCCTCAAGAGGAAGTGACATCACCACCCACAGCTCCTCCCACATCCAGTGTGGTCGCCGTGGACAACAGATCTGCCGAGCTGCCGTCACACGTGAGTCAGAATCCTAGACGCGGCGTGACGTCTTGTTAGCGCCCCCGACTGGTTTCCGTTCCTTCAGCCGTCACGTCGCAGTCCTTCCATCACATAAACGGCGTTCATCAGCTGCTCATAAGGCGACTGACCGTCAGACACTCACCCCCCCCCCACACACACGCACACGCACACACACACACACTCTGTGTTTGTCATGTGTCTGTACTGTAGGAGAAACTTCACCTCCTGTCAGTGACTCTGACAGACAGCTGGAGGTCAGAGGTCACTCACAGGTGGTTTTGTGTTGACAGAAGGCAGAGCAGCTGGATGCAGGTGAGGCTCCTCCTCTTCCTCATGTTGACATCATCGAGAGGAAGAGTGAAGAAGAAGAGGACGAACAGAGCGTCTTCCCTGGAACCGACTTCCCGTCTGCTGCTGACAGCGTCCAGGTAACCTTCGTCCTCCTCTCCTACATGTTCTCCTCTTTCCTCGTGTGTCTGTTCGTTGGTCGTCCATCACGTCCTCGTTGTCCTCCGCTTGTGGACTGACGTGAACTTCATGACTTGACCTTTGGAGGCTTGATGCCGATTCAACGCTGCAGATCAGCCGCTGTGCTGTGACATCACCGTGACATGAATGACATCATTAAACACTGATGGACAGGTGAGGGCTGATCCATGGTGACCAATGGCTGCAGGGCATGTCCCCGCTCCCTGTCCCTGTCTCTCTGTGGACTCCTTCCATGTGTGCTGGTTTTGATGGAAGTTGAGCAGCTGATGAAACATCAGCTGCAGCCTCACAGCTCCTCCTGCTGGACACACTCAAAACTGCTTCCTGATCCACTCGGTCCAACTCTGCACGTGACTGGACAGCTCAGGTGAAGCTTGTGAGACAGGACAGAGTGAAGGGGTCACATGGTCTGAAAGAGCCGCTCAAAGATCTGCAGGAGCTCGTTGCTTTTCTGCTGCTTCAGGTGAACAGTTTGGGTGTCGTGTGCTGCTGGTTCGATGGACTCAGGGACGTGGTCTTTGCTGGTCCTCCTGAGTTTCTCAGGTTCTTCTTCCTGACTCTGATTGATTGACGTCCTTCATCGGTTTGAGTCGTTTGTTGATGCTGAAGATTTCCTCACATTGTTCATCACTTTTTATTTGTCCTCTCTTTTCTCTCTTCGGCAGGAGGAGGTGAGTGTTGTGGGTGAGGAAGTGGTGGAGTTGGATGGAGGTCCATCTCCTCCTCCCGTCCTGTATCAGGGTCCGGTCTTCCCTCCCCAGGCCTCCGCCGCCTCCCCTGACCAGGATCAGGCGTCTGTCCTGGACATCAACCTGCAGAGAGACGTCCTGGAGAACCGGCTGGTGGAATGGTGAGAAACCGGACTGAAGTGGACTGAAGTGGACTGAAGTGGACTGAAGTGGATCGAAGTGGATCCTGGTGGCACTGACAGCCCATCGTAGCTTTATTGTCTTCTGTTTGTGTCCGTTGTGTTCAGGGTGGAGCAGCAGCTGATGTCCCGGATGATCTCAGAGATGTACTGCCCCCCTCCCTCTGACCCCGCCCAGAACGACTGTACTGACCAATCAGAGTCTGAGGAGCAGAGCGTCACCTCAGACATTGGTGAGCAGACAGGCTGACGGACCAATCGGAGCAGACGTCTTCTTATTGGCGATCGCTCATTGGTTCACCAGCTCACATTGAACTTAAGTGATGTTATTCTGTGTTTGTCCTCTCATCATCAGATCTCATGTGTCTGTCCGTCTCTCAGTTCTGTCACTTCCTGTCTGTGGCTCTCAGCTCCAAGCTCATTGGTTCCTACTGAAGACATAAATCCTTAAACCGACGCTGCTGTGTCGGTTTGACATTTTCTACTCATCGTGTTTGTGATGTGTTCTGTTCGAGGCGAAAACGTGTCCTCATAAAGGACACAGACTGTACAGAAGGACCTGGTTCAGGACTGACGGGTGATGTTAAGTCCAGGGTTAAAATCTCCAGAACGTGACATGTTGAGATGTGTTTGGAGGACATACGTTGGATGACTTTGATCTTGTGTTTGGGGTGAAGAGCTGGGCTGTCTGGCCGGACTGACTGGCCTGAGGAGGACTTGGGCTCACTGTGATGTTCATATTGTGTGTGTTCAGTGGAGGCAGCAGGAGGTGGAGGTCTGCAGCTGTTTGTAGACTCCAACATGGCAGTGGACTCGGCTCTGATCAGGCAGCTGGTTGATGAGGTCCTGACCGAGCATGTTGCACTGATGCTGGGGACCAGAGACACACTGGAAACAGGACCAGAACCAGGACTAGAACTGCTAAAACCAGGTCCAGGAGCACATCATGAGGTACAAAAAGTCAGAACAAACTAAAACTTGAAAATCTTCAGTCGTCAGTCTGTCTGAATCCTGCTGCTGGTTCTGTTCCAGGAGAGACCCATATCACTGGTTCCTACACCACTACCTACTCCTTCACCCAGCCCGACCCTGCCCAGCTCACAGACCCCACCTCTGACCACACCCCCTCGCTCTGAGCCAACCAGCCTGCTGAACGAGGAGTCTCCTCAGCCAATCGCAGCACCAGGTTAGAAACAGCAGAAGCGTAAGCGTTAGCGTTAGCGTTAGCGTTAGTATCATATGCAGTAGTAGCATTAACAGTAGTAGCTGTAATAGCATAAGCAGCAGCAGTGCTAACAGTAGTACTAATATACATCATAGCATTAGCTCCTGCCCGGGTTAGCAGCACACTTTGTAACTAAACGCTCTGTCTGACTGTGACCTCAGATACTGTAGCCACACCCACCCCTAGTCCAGAACCCGCCCACTCTGCAGGAAGTCCTTCTGCTGTCCATCAAGCCCCGCCCCCTCTGACCTGGGGAGACACTGAGCTGCCATTGGACGAGGGGAGACCAGAGGAGCGCCTGGATACACACCCACAGCCGCTGTATGTGCACACACAACCACACACCTCTTTACCAGGTGGGGACGCAGGTGCGTTATGGGAAATGTGTTCTTGGAGACAGCATCCAGTGAATTTAGCATCAGATAAATTTGAACAAATCAGCTGAGAGTCACATGATGTCTGAAGTGTTGAGAGCAGAGACAGAACGAGCGTCCACGTCTGTCTCATATGAACCAAGAGATTTAAGTTAATGTTCATGATTTTTTTCACCGACTGTTAAAACTGCACTGAAGACATTTGAGTTGTCCTCAACTCGACTGTCCACAGAGCGTCCAGCGCAGCTGCTCAGGTGTGACTCAGGTCTGACTGTCCACAGAGCAAGACTGTCTTCACCTCACCTGGACGTTCAGTCTTTAGCTGTGTCCGTCTCCTCCTGCAGGGTGATGTCAGTAGCGGAGGATGAGCCTCCCCTCTCGTCCCCTCTTCTTCCTCCTCCCTCCCTCCCTCCTGCTCCCTTCGCGTCTCCTCCTCCCCTCGAGTCCCCCTCCAGCTCCTCAGACTCCAGTAGCTCCAGTAGCAGCAGCTGTGTGGTGACAGCAGACACTGATGCAGCACTCAGACACATCTCAGAGGGAGAACTGCTTCTCAGCGTCCAGCAGCTGGCTGCCATGACAGGTACCTTCATCATCTTCATCATCGTCAGTCCCACATCTGTTCTCAACATCTTTGAAAAAAATCACATTAAATTCATGTCATAATGAATTCTTTCACCTCAAATCTGAACTGTCTCTGTCCCTGTCTGTCTCTCTGTCTGTCTCTGTCTGTCTCTCCCTCTCTGTCTCTCTCTGTCTCTCCCTCTCTGTCCCTGTCTGTCTGTCTGTCTGTCTGTCTGTCTGTCCCTCTCTGTCCCTGTCTGTCTCTGTCTGTCTGTCTGTCTCTCTGTCTGTCTCTCCCACTCTGTCTCTGTCTGTCTGTCTGTCTGTCTCTCCCTCTCTGTCCCTGTCTCTCTCTCTCAGACGAGGAGGCTGTCTGTAGTTTTTCCAGTTCTCTCCAGGAGCAGCAGGAGATGGTGAGGACCATGTTTTGTCCCTCAGTGATCACAGTTGTAGTACTACAGTTGTAGTGGTTGTAGTTCTACACTTTGCAGTATTTCCTGTCAGTTTGTTTTGTCACTTCCTGTCCCTCTGCTAGGACTTTGACCCCCCCAGTGAAGGACAGGTCAGAGGTCATGACCTCCTGCTGACCCTGCTGAGCAAGATGGAGCAGGGAGTCACACACAGTGAGAGACCACAGCTGGAGGTACACACACACACACTCACACACACACACACACACACACACACACACACACACACACACTTCTTCCTGACCTCTGACCTTCTGTGTCCTCAGGGCTCCTGGGGGAGGAATCAGGAGGAGGGGGAGGTGAGCATTGGAGAGCTGAGAGACGATCGGACTACAAAATCTCACCGGACTACAAATCCCATCAGCAGGAGAACAGCAGCCGCTCAGCGGGGCCGAACGTCCTCACCTGGACAGATCAGTCAGTGTGCAGGTGCGTCGTCAGCCGTCAGAGGACGGTCACGTTCACCGTGACGAGTCTTTGATTGACGGCTCTGTCGCTTCGTTAATGAAGTTAATGAAGGCGGAGGACACGGCCGCTTCAGTCTCTGAACCCTCTAAAGGCCAAGTCTTTTTGAGGCCAAAGAAGACGAAGAAGAAATGTTCTCATTCATGTTCCTACAGTGTTTAACGCAGGGCGTCCTCCTCTGTCTGTCCTGTCTGTCTGTGCAGACTGGACACATTCACGTTCAGTCAAACCCTCAAATCTACACCTTTTCATTGGCTGAAGTGGAAGGAGCCATCTGATTGGCTCCACATAATTTCCTGTTGAAAACAACGGTCCAGTGGATTCATTGACATTAATGTCCAGAAACAACAACAAACATGTCAGCATGAAATATGAACAACAATCTGATTAATGTGGAGACTGGACCTGCATCAAAAGACACATCAGACAGACAGAGGGACAGGCAGAGACAGAGGGACAGAGACAGACGGAGGGACAGACAGAGACAGATGGACAGGCAGGCAGAGGGACAGAGACAGACGGAGGGACACACAGACAGAGACAGATGGACAGGCAGAGACAGAGGGACAGACAGGCAGAGGGACAGAGACAGACAGAGACAGATGGACAGGCAGAGACAGAGGGACAGAGACAGATGGAGGGACAGACAGAGACAGATGGACAGGCAGAGACAGAGGGACAGAGACAGACGGAGGGACAGACAGAGACAGATGGACAGGCAGAGACAGAGGGACAGAGACAGACGGAGGGACAGACAGAGACAGATGGACAGGCAGGCAGAGGGACAGAGACAGACGGAGGGACACACAGACAGAGACAGATGGACAGGCAGAGACAGAGGGACAGAGACAGACAGAGGGACAGGCAGAGACAGAGGGACAGAGACAGATGGAGGGACAGACAGAGACAGATGGACAGGCAGAGACAGAGGGACAGAGACAGATGGAGGGACAGACAGAGACAGATGGACAGGCAGAGACAGAGGGACAGAGACAGACGGAGGGACAGACAGAGACAGATGGACAGGCAGAGACAGAGGGACAGAGACAGACTGAGGGACAGACAGAGACAGATGGACAGGCAGGCAGAGGGACAGAAACAGACGGAGGGACACACAGACAGAGACAGATGGACAGGCAGAGACAGAGGGACAGACAGGCAGAGGGACAGAGACAGACAGAGGGACAGACAGGCAGAGGGACAGAGACAGACAGAGGGACAGAGACAGACAGAGACAGATGGACAGGCAGAGACAGAGGGACAGACAGATATTTACATATCTGATGAGAGAGTTCGATCAAAAGTCATCTCTGTTTCTTCCAGGTGTGTCAGAAGTCAGCTGTGAAGTGACCAATCAGGGCTCGCTCACTGTGGGCGACCTGATGGTAGATCCAATGGGCACCCTGACATTTGACCTCCAGACTGACCTGTCACTGTCTCCTCCTCCTCCTCACCCGGAGGACACACACGCAGCAGAACAGGTCACACACGCACACACACACACACACACACACACACACACACACACACACACACATACTGCCTACTCTGTCACTGAAGTGAAATAAACTTTGTGTGTGTGTGTGTGTGTGTGTGTGTGTGTGTTCAGGTTGTTCCCATCCAGGTTCGGCAGCACGACACACACACAGGTAGGAAGCTTTCCTGCTCAGGAACAGAGGAGTGTGTGGGCGTCAGTCTCCAGGTGACCAGCAGAGGGCGACGTGCCTCCACACTGACCGCTGCTCCACCCGTCTGTTTAAAGCTCTGTTAGGCTGAGGACAGTGTCTCTGTGTCCCAGTCTGTTTGACTGGCTTCACTGGTCGCGCGCGTGTGTGTGTGTGTGTGTGTGTGTGTGTGTGTGTGTGTGTGTGTGTGTGTGTGTGTGTGTGTGTCTCTGTGCTCCACACTGACTGCACACATCCAGCCTCACCACAGCTCCATACATGGTAATGTTTACACTGACTGACTGAGCCTTCTGTGTGTGTGTGTGTGTGTGTGTGTGTGTGTGTGTGTGTGTGTGTGTGTGTGTGTGTGTGTGTGTGAACATGCTGACAGTGGAGTCTCCAGTGTGTGTTCACTCTGTGAAAACAATCACAACAATAACAAGAGAAGTTTCATTTCCTGCCGTCAGCGACACTCCGAGGACGTCAGCTGACCGTCTGCTGATCGGTCGACTCGGTCTGTGTGTATTGATCGAGTCAGAAGGTGATCAGAGATCAGAGCGACCGAGTGTGTCGACGAATCGGATCAGAGAGCAGACTGAAGCTTTGATCAACGCAAAGGACGCTGCTCGTGTGTTCATACGTGTTCATGTGTTCATACTTCATGGGTCGAGTCCTCAGACATTTGTCGGCGTTCCATGAGTACCATGGAAACGAGCAGCCACCCGGTGCCTCTGCTGGCGTTTTTACATCATGCTTCACCGGCCAATCAGAGAGCATGTTTGTGTGTGTGTGTGTGTGTGTCTGTGTATATAAAGTGAAGGTCTGTCAGTTTCATCTTTGTTTCTGTCATTAGAATGAGCTTGGTAACCATGACAACCAGCTGAGGGAGGGATGTGTTGTTAGTGTGTTGCCGTGGAGATGCGGACGGCGAGGACAGGTCAGGTGATTTTAACAAGGTTAACGAGGTTCATCTCCAAACTGATCTGACATCAGATGAACCTCTGACTGGGTCACTGCACTTCCTGTATGACATCATCGTTTAAAGTGTCTGCCTTGACCAATCAGAATCAGTTCCACCTGCCGTCTGTCTCACTCACTCGTCCTTTTGGTCATCTAACAGGTGTGACACACCTGACACAGGTGCTCTGGATTGATGATGTCATGATGATGACGCTCAAACCTGACGAATCGTTTGTTTCTCCAGCTGGAGGCAGGAGGGTGGATGTTCACCTGCCCTCCATCACACCAGAGGAGCAGCAGGAGGAGCAGTCAGCAGACACACACTCCTCCACCAGCGACGTTTTCTAGAGAGAAGAGACAAACTGAGACAAGACGTCCGTCCAGCTGATGACGTCCTGTAGAGACATGGATTGTTTTTATTAATCAGTGGATCATTGATCAGGTATTGATTCTGAGGATGTTTGTTCATTAACTAAACCTCAAATTAAAGGTGATGATGATTTCTGTCGTCTTTGATTTTTTTTTTTGTCCTCACGGTGTCATGAAGCAGCAGAGGAGCTGCAAACATGATGGATGAATGAATGAGTGAAGGACAGGACATCTCTGTGGACCATCAGTCACAGGCTGTTTGGACATTTCATGGACAAACCAATAATCCATCAATAGAGAAGACATTCAGCTGAAGTCACAAAGAGTCTTTCCAGTGATTTGATTGGTCGCTGCCTCCATCACTGTTGTCCCTCAACATGCTGCCAGTGGGACACGACCGGACATCTGTGCTGAACCAGTTCATCAAATTAAACGAGACAAACTGAGGTGAACTCGCTGGATTAAATCTGAACCTTCAGGCTTGGTCTTCTAGATTCAGATCTGAGCTTCAAGTCTCACATCAACAAGGTGAACAAAACGTCATGTTTCACCCGAGAACAGCTGAAGAACGACCGTTTGTAAACCAACCAGATCTTAAAATCGGCTTCATCCTTTCATCCACTCAATGACTGTGACACATTATTGACTGACCTCCAGAAGAAAAACACTGAGAGTCTTCAGCTCATTCAAAGTCTGCAGCTCAGAGCCTGCAAGTCACAACTGAGGGAACTCTGACACACAGATCACAGCGCGCACACACACACACACACACACACACACACACACACACACACACACACACACACTCACACAGTTTGAGTCCAGCAGGCTCTCTTCAGCACAAACTGCAGCGTTTGATGTAAAAACTGAATTCAGACATTTGAAACCTGAAACCGTCTGTCTGTCTGTCTGTCTGTGTCTGTCTGTCTGTCTGTGTCTGTCTGTCTGTCTGTGTCTGTGTCTGTGTCTGTCTGTCTGTCTGTCTGTCTGTGTCTGTCTGTCTGTCTGTCTGTCTGTCTGTCTGTGTCTGTCTGTCTGTGTCTGTCTGTCTGTCTGTCTGTCTGTCTGTCTGTCTGTGTCTGTCTGTCTGTCTGTCTGTCTGTCTGTCTGTGTCTGTGTCTGTGTCTGTCTGTGTCTGTCTGTCTGTGTCTGTCTGTCTGTCTGTCTGTCTGTCTGTGTCTGTGTCTGTCTGTGTCTGTCTGTCTGTGTCTGTCTGTCTGTCTGTCTGTCTGTCTGTCTGTCTGTGTCTGTCTGTCTGTCTGTCTGTCTGTCTGTCTGTCGATCAATATTCTTAGACGGAGGATTAACTTGTGATTGGCTTTAATGAAGCTCCAGACAATCAGCTGATCTCAGGCCTGAGGACACAAACGCACATCAAACACACACTGCTGCTCCTCATCGTCACCTTCGTCTGTTTATTATTGATTATTGATGGAAAAGATCTGCATCCACCTCTGAAGAAAACATCTTGTTATCGTCTCTGAACAGCAGCAGAATTCAAATGTCTCTTCATGACCGTCTTCGGGCAGAGGACAGTTTATAGGTGGAGTCCTGATGGGGTTCACGTGGTGGACTGTTGGTGGACTGCCGGTGTCTCCTGTGGGTTCTTGTGTCCATTAAAGATCCAGAAATATCAGCTTGAAGCTCTTTGTTCGAGCAGCTTCATTAATTCTTCATTGTGTCTTTTGTCTTCGCGTGATCAGCGCTCAGACCTGGTCCTCGGCCTTCCCGCCGGATCACTGAGTCCACGTGATCAGCGCTCAGCCAATCAGATGAAAGATGACCAAATAAGAGTTCACTGTTCTTCAGCCTGCAAACAGCACGTTTGAACCACAGATCCCAGATCAGCCTGGTCCGTCACGGTCGAAGTGGGACCACGGAGACACTTCCTGTTTCAGATGAATCACTTTTAGTCTTTTAAAGGTGTCAAACGTGTTTGGTTTGTAATAATCTCAATTTGTCCAATATGACGTCCTCAAATGTCCTTCAGTGTCCAGAACAAAGACATTCAGTTGAGCCTCTCGTCTTCATGTCTTACAAAATAGAAAATAAAGTTCCAGTCTTTGTCCCCGGAGGACCAGCTTCTGTTTCTGTCGCTCGTCTTCGTTCTTTACGTTGTGAATCTTTAATGATGATGAAGAAGAAAGAGCTGCTCTCAGATCAGCCATGAAGCTGCTGCAGGTCCAGCACGAAGACATCAAAGAGTCCCAAAACCAGCAGAGACGAGTCGTCCTCAGATTCTGTTTCAGATGATTCTCATCAGCTCATCAGTTGGAGCTCCTCTGTCCCTCACACACACACACACACACAGGGTGCTGAGGTCCTCTGTGTGTGTGTGTGTGTGTGTGTGTGTGTGTTTGAGAGAGAGAGAGAGACAAGAGGACAGAGAGACAGACTGAGAGACAGACAGACTGACAGACGGTTGGTGGTGAACAGGTGAGACTGTTGTCCCACCTCAGCTCCGCCCAACATGGCAGGTAGAAATCCTATTTGTTGACCAGACAGGAAGGAAGTCTCAGGTGAACTCTTTCAGACTAAGATGAAATCAGATGAGGGGTCCAGCAGCGGCAGGAGGAGGAGGAGGAGGAGGAGGAGGAGGTGCTCCTCTCACAGCTTCTCCTCCTCATTAACATAGAAATGAAGCAGAGCGATGACCTCATTAACGAAGCAGCAGACAGTTTAATCTGAAGTGACTCACAAAGACACAAAGACACTCTGAGGGACAGACGGGACGACAGCGTTCACTGTGCAGAGAACAATAAAGGTTGGTGTCAGCTGAGCGGACGCGTGACGTGAACTCAGTGTTTGTGACGTCACCTGTCCGTTCAAAGGTCTTTAAAAACTCTTTATTTAACCAACCTTCACATCTGGAACAATGAGAGTGTTCTGGATAGAAACAAGCCGCGGTTTCCTTCTGGTAAGAAGGACGACTGCTGCGCGACCATGAACTTCTCTCTAAGTTCCAGTTACCAGTTTCACCAAAAGAAGACGCTTTAGTTTTTGATAGTGCACCTCCTCAGAGGCTCAGGAGTCTCTGAGGAGGACTCAGGGCCCTTTTCACTGATGGATCAGATATCACAAAGAAACGTTGCTCCAATAAATATTTTAGAAAACTGCTTGGAAATGACAACTCTGCCACCGGGGCAGCAAGAAAGACTCTGGAAAGATTTCAGATTGACGTGGACTTTCTCAGTGTGTTTGGTGGAAGGGAAGACGAAACAAGCCAGCACCTGTTCTATAAATGTATGTGAAATATTCTGGATGGACGTTCAGCACTTCATAAGAAGAACAACTGGACAGACGATCATTCTGCAGGAAAAGGACTTTTTTTTTTTTAAAACAATAAAATGGACAAAAACACAGCATTTTTCATACAACTGATTCTGCTCATGACCAAATTCCATATCCACAAAAAAAATGTGCAGAATCCAAACCCAGTCTGGAACAATTCACCCAAGAAATCCACCGACATGCAACGTCAATAAAGGACAGTAAAAATAAAAAAGCATGAGCACAAAGTGTCTCTCTGAGAGGCTCCACACGTCCCGCTCTGAGAACACTTAGAACACTATTCATGTACATTTCTGGCAACGTCTCTTTTCTTGTCTGTTTGTTTGTGTTGTGTTTTGTTTTGTTTGCTTGTTTCTTCTTCTTTTTTTTTCCTCTCCTCCTTCTTCTCCCCCTTTTATTCCAGTATGTCCTAACTCTTGGTTTCCCCTGGTTTTTTGTGTATGTTTACCTCTGTGCATACTGCTTCTCTTAAATGTTGAACGATGCTGTTATGGATACTGTGCCTAAATAAAGCACTTTAAAAAAAAAAAAAAAAAAAAAAAAAATCTCTTTCTTGGCTTTCTTTCACGTGCACCTGTTGGGCGGGTGTTAGGACCTGACGGAGGCCTCCGAGAGGAGGCGGGGTCGACAGGCGGAGCATCCGGTTCACAAAACTACTACAATCAGACCGGAAGTTGGTCAACGTTCCTTCCAAAATAATCTTCGTTTCATTACTAACCTACAGATTAAGATGTAAAATACATAGAACCAGACTGATCCAAAACCACAAAATCAATCGATCAGTAAAGATGCCTTTGCTAAAGAACACTTTGAGTGATTTCACAGTTTGTACTTTGTTGTGGCAGTGAAAGGAAGTAAAGTGGCCGTAAGAAGTACTTCAGAGTAGAAATATTCTGTCACAAGTAAAAGTCCTGTCCAAAATCTTAAGTACAAAGTTTTTGCCTCAAAATACTCAAAGCAGAAAAGTGAAAGTGCTAATTCAGCAGAATCGTGTTGTCTGTTCTGTTCTGTTCTGTTCTACTCTGTTCTGTTCTGTTCTGTTCTGTTCTACTCTGTTCTGTTCTATTCTGTTCTGTTCTGTTCTGTTCTGTTCTGTTCTGTTCTACTCTGTTCTATTCTGTTCTATTCTGTTCTGTTCTGTTCTGTTCTACTCTGTTCTGTTCTGTTCTGTTCTATTCTGTTCTGTTCTGTTCTGTTCTGTTCTACTCTGTTCTGTTCTATTCTGTTCTGTTCTGTTCTGTTCTACTCTGTTCTATTCTGTTCTGTTCTGTTCTGTTCTGTTCTACTCTGTTCTGTTCTGTTCTGTTCTGTTCTACTCTGTTCTATTCTGTTCTGTTCTGTTCTGTTCTGTTCTGTTCTACTCTGTTCTGTTCTATTCTGTTCTGTTCTGTTCTGTTCTGTTCTGTTCTGTTCTACTCTGTTCTGTTCTGTTCTGTTCTGTTCTGTTCTGTTCTGTTCTGTTCTGTTCTGTTCTACTCTGTTCTGTTCTGTTCTGTTCTATTCTGTTCTGTTCTGTTCTGTTCTGTTCTATTCTGTTCTGTTCTGTTCTGTTCTGTTCTACTCTGTTCTATTCTGTTCTGTTCTGTTCTGTTCTACTCTGTTCTGTTCTGTTCTACTCTGTTCTACTCTGTTCTGTTCTGTTCTACTCTGTTCTATTCTGTTCTATTCTGTTCTGTTCTGTTCTGTTCTGTTCTACTCTGTTCTGTTCTGTTCTGTTCTGTTCTACTCTGTTCTACTCTGTTCTGTTCTGTTCTGTTCTGTTCTGTTCTGTTCTGTTCTACTCTGTTCTGTTCTGTTCTGTTCTGTTCTATTCTGTTCTGTTCTGTTCTACTCTGTTCTGTTCTGTTCTGTTCTGTTCTGTTCTGTTCTACTCTGTTCTGTTCTGTTCTGTTCTGTTCTATTCTGTTCTGTTCTGTTCTGTTCTGTTCTGTTCTGTTCTGTTCTGTTCTATTCTGTTCTGTTCTGTTATGAAATTGAAATGATTGACGTGTTGCTGTTGCCATGGTAACAGTGGAAATCATTTGATTGACCTTCAATCAGCTTCTGATTCTACATTAAATCAAAGATTTGCTTCACATGCAGTGAAGTCTGAACTCACCGCGAGGACGTCCTGAGGACGGATGCCGGCCTCACAGCTGGACTGCTGCCTGAAGCTCCACACAGACAGACTCTGCCGGGAATCGAACCCACAACCTTCGTTGTCGTTTCTATTTCACATACCTTCTTAAAAACATCATGGAGGTGTTTTATTTTGAAGGATCCCAACGGAACTACGTGCATTCATTGATGCTGACGTCACAGAGCGCCGCCCGTCGGCGTGGGGGGAGGGGGCGGGGCTTAGCGGACTCCGTGTGGCTGTCGGTCAGTCTGGACGGAGCTGCCGGAGGAGCGGCAGCAGGACGGAGTTGAGTCCCACTCCCCTCTTCATTCTGACGGATACACTCCCGCTGCTGCCGCGGGGCATGCTGGGATTTACCTGGACGCGGTACCTGACTGGATCCGGTTCTGATTGTCGGATTAGTTTGACCAGTTTGACGGCAGCAGAACCCTCAGACCACCGGCTGATAGTGGGAGCTGCAGAGGGGAGCAGCCTGCGGGTCTGAGTCTGGATTCACTGTCTGAGCCGCTTCTTTGACAGACCTGGACCCGGGTTCAGTTCAGACCCGGGGTCAGTTTAACCAGCTGATTCAACCAGGTGAGTGTCTCCAGGTGATTCTGTAACCATCTGATCCAACCCCGCTGCGTCCTGTGCGGCAGAGTGTCCTCACAGAGACCCGCTCCGCACCCCACAATGCTGCTGAGACCCTGAAGATCCTCCGGACCCTGATCCTGCAGAGACCCTGAGGTCACCGGAGAGACTGACGGAGGAGATGCTGCCGTCCGCCGCCTCCAGGCGGGACAGAGTCGCCGCGGACGCGGATGCGGCGGCGCTGCGCTCGGTGCGGGAGCGGCTGGAGGCCACCGTGTCCGGGCTCGAGGAGCTGGAGTACCTGCGGCGGCGGCAGGAGGTGCTGGTCCGGGCCGCTCTGGAGCTCCGGGAGGAGGAGGAGGAGGAAGAGCGTCGGAGGGAGGCTCAGCTGAGTTCCGAGGAGAGGCTGCTGGAGGAGAACATCCTGCTGCTCAGGAAACAGCTGGTAGGTCCTGACCTGTCTGTCTCATGACCTCTGACCTCTCTGAGCCCGGGCTGGGACGGAATGACTCAGGTGTGCTGTGTGAGGTCAGAGGTCAGGGGTGAAGGCGGGGTCAGCCAGTCTTCTTCTGCTGTAGAAACTGATGATGATGATGATGCTCGGAGAGACGATGAGACGTTTGTCATTATTGATTCTTTCTCAGTCAGTAAAACTAAATAAAAATAAAAAGAGATTCTTCAGGCGTTTAAGCAAAGAGAGGAACAGAAAGTGATCAGTGATCGATCAGCTGATCGATCAATGAAAACCTGTTTGACTGTGTCCTTCCTCTTTGGATTCTGATTGGTCACTGACTGTCTTCTTCCTGTTTTTATTCTAAAGACCTGAAAAGAGTCTTAAAGTCCACGAGGAGGAGGGGGGGTGACACCCCCTGCTCAGAGAGGATGCTGGGAGTTTCAGTGATCGCAGGTTTAAGATATTTAACCAGGAGATGTGTGTGTGTGTGTGTGTGTGTGTGTGTGTGTGTGTGTTTTCAATTAAAGAGGCGTGACGAGCTGACTGCCTGAAGCAGCTCAGAGATAATGAACACACACACACACACACACACACACACACACACAGACACACACACATAAACACAGCTTCGCTTACAGATGAATCTGATTGCTCTGTGTGTGTGTGTGTGTGTGTGTGTGTGTGCGTGCGTGTGTGTGTGTGTGTGTGTGTGTGAGGATGTTTCCATGTGAAGAATGTTTGGGATGAAGGTCGACTGTCCTAACACCTGGGCATGAAGACAGACAGGTGAGCAGAGAGCAGCCTGGAAGTCCTGGAAAGGTTTTGATAAATACTCTTCAAGGCCTTGAAATATCAGTGTCACCGGCATCCTCCAGGGTCTGTGGAGGACTGACGGGGTGTCTCTCGGTGGTCTGTGGAGGACTGAGGGGGTGTCTCTCGGGGGTCTGTGGAGGACTGACGGGGTGTCTCTCAGGGGTCTGTGGAGGACTGAGGGGGTGTCTCTCGGGGGTCTGTGGAGGACTGACGGGGTGTCTCTCGGTGGTCTGTGGAGGACTGACGGGGTGTCTCTCGGGGGTCTGTGGAGGACTGACGGGGTGTCTCTCAGGGGTCTGTGGTGGTGTTCTTTGTTCTGATTGGAGCGTCAGCGTTTCAGAATCGTGTTTCAGAGACAGGAAGTCTGACCTCCGTCTGCTCCGTCTTGGTCTTAGAGGACGGAGGCCTGGTTCCCGGTGGAGATCTCCTCTGTGTGTTGTGTTTTTGGACGCCATCCCTGCTGCAGCTGCAGCTCTAAACTTGAATCTGGATCAGATTAGCGAGGCCGCCCCCCCTCTGGAAGCAGGAACAAATGCAGATTCCAGCGAGCCGCAGATCGACTTTCAGCTCGTGACGAAGCAGCTGAGACACAAACAGACGCTTCAGAGCACAGGAAGCTCAGCAGGCTGGGTCTGATCCCAGTGCTGGTCCTGGTCTGTGCTGGACTTCGTGCTGGACCAGTCACAGTTTGAACTGACACTTTTTCCATTAGTGTTTGGTGCCGTATGTCCTCAGAGTCTTTGTCTCTGAAATGAGCGGCGTGACGTCGACTTGTAGATTATTATGAAACTCTGCTGTGGATCACTGCAGATCCTGGATCAGTCAGTATGAGACAAGATCCAGTGTCCAGTCACTGTAAATGAAGACAGGAACAGGTAGACACTTGTGGACAAACACTCGTCGGATCTGCCTGAAGTGAGGATCTGACTGCTGATGTGAGACAGGTCCAGCACAGAGAGGGAGTGGACATGATGCAGAGGACACATGGTCATGAGTTCAGTGTTGTTGTCTGTGTTGTCCATATTAAATCAATGTGTTGTCTGTCCACAGTCAGTTTTTCTGTTAGTGTCTCACTGACAGTTTCTGTCTGTGCTGAACTTGCAGCTGCTCTCAGCTTCAGACAGAGAGACAGACAGAGGGACGGGCTGGTGGACAGACAGACAGAGAGACAGACAGAGGGACGGGCTGGTGGACAGACAGACAGAGAGACAGACAGAGGGACAGGCTGGTGGACAGACAGACAGAGAGACAGACAGAGGGACGGGCTGGTGGACAGACAGATATTTAAAGGTGTACAAACTGTTTTCTGTTTGACAAGTGACTTTGACTGGAGACACAGGGAGGTCAGAGGTCAGAGGTCAGGCTGCTGATGGAGCCCTGCTGCATAAAGGAGGACAGGGTTGAGACAGGAAGTGTGTGTGACATCACTTCCTGCAGGGGCCTCTGCTGTCAGCTGGTTGATTGACAGGACAAACAACTGGAGGACGTCAGTGTTTGAACATGCAGCTCATACCAGAGAGCAGCTGCTACACACACACACACACACACACACACACACACACACACACACACACTCTGCAGTCATGTGCTACATTCCAGCAGAGAACAGAAACACTGAGTCTCTGCTGGATGTCTGATCCGTTAAGGACCAGGGGCCTCATTTATAAAACATTGCGTAGAATCCATACTAAAAGTGTGCGTACGCCCAAAAGCTGAAAATGGCGTACGCCAAAAAATATTCGGATTTATAAAACCGTGCGTACTCACACCTGCACGCAATTTTCCCTTTATAAATCACACTCCACCTGGAAGATTGCGCAGGTGGATTCACCTCACATCCCGGCCCCGACACACCCACATTTTACCATGAATGGTCAATGCAAAGTACCTCATGAATGTCTTTGCATATAAATACGCCTGCTGATCAATGGCATTTTACGTTCGATCATGGCAGAGAAAAGAAAAAGAAATTTTACGGAGACTGAAATCGAGGTGCTTGTGGGTGAGGTGGAGGCCAGAAAGGATATTTTGTTTGGTGGTCACAGTAGTGGCGTCACGAATACAATAAAAAAAAAAAAAAAAAAAAAAAAGAGTGGCGGCACGTCGTCACCGCAGTGAATAGTTCCAGTCCCACAGAGCGATCTGTGGCAGAAACTACAGATCCCTACACTACTGTGCGTCAGGATGAATGAGTCATGTGCTGACCCAGACCACCGTGCCACTACATTCGTCAAGATCATGTCCGAGGTACAAATAAAATGTACATTGAGTGAATGCACATTTTTTCGATTCACATAAGCAAATTCATTTTCACTCTGAGCCCTTATAGCAATATATTTGGGAAACCGGACATTGCTGCAAATATCCCAGACCTAAGGACATAATTTAACTGAATTATACCCAAAAGGGGCTTTAGACAGACAATGTAACATTATATAATATTAATCATATCAAACACTTGCCTGTCGGCTAATTCCCACTGAAAGGAGCCAGTCGCCAGAAACCCCAGAGTGGTCAGCACCTGGATATGCGCCGGGATGGCGCGGTTCCGGCGGGTGGGTCTATCTAACACTGGGCCCAGTTCAGCACATAGATCCAAGAGCACCGCTCGAGGGAATCTAAATCGGCTTATTAGCCAGTCATCATCATGGGCCAGGGAATCTCCGTGGTCCCTAAAACTTCTCTCCATCCTGATCCTACCATTTGCGTGATCTTCCAGCAGTGCCAGCGCATCCATTGTGCAGCATTACGCACGAGTGTCACCGCACTATTTATATGCTTACTCAGCAAATTGAATGATTGTTACACACCTTGTCAGAATTACTACTAATCCATCAGTGCCATCCACCGCTCTGTATCATTTGAAGATGGAAGTATGATATATGAACATTGTGCATACAGTAGTAGGCCTAACGGCTCATTAAAGGAACACATCTATAACACTGCAGACTTGGGTGTTTATGATTACGCGGGTCTATAAGTCTGATATGTGATGACATTAAATGTATGAGATCAATCTGGCTTCAATTCACCACCTCACCATCTGCACCGCCAGTTCCCCCGTCTCCAAAATGTTCGTACGCAAGCATCAAAGTTGGCGTACCGGTGCGCACATTCTCACGCTAAGTTTATTTTTATAAATCACAACCTTTGCGTAGGAAGTTGCGTACGCAACTTTCAAGCCCCGTTTTGTGCGTAAGCAAGTTTTATAAATGAGGCCCCTGGACCAGAACTCATGAGTCCTGCTGAACCTCATCAAGCTTCACTCTGAGCTTGACTCAGGACAGTTCCTGCCCAGGTGTACCTGTCTGTCTGCTCACCTGTCTGTCTGCTCACCTGTCTGTCTGCTCACCTGTCTGACTGGACTGGAGACTTTGTTACTGTGTGTGTGTGTGTGTGTGTGTGTGTGTGTGTGTGTGTGTGTGTGTGTGTGTGATGTAGAAGCTGCTTGTTTAAACCAGTGCTCACATCATCATCATCATCATCATCATCATCATCATCATCAGTGCTGTGAGGCTCCTGTGACCTCTGACCTTTGGTGTCAGGTACAAAGGTCACAGGGGGTGTTTGGAGGCTGACTTCCTGTTTGGAGGCAGGAGGCGTCTTCAGGACCAATCAGAGCTGTACACTGTGCAGGGAAGCCGGTGGGTTTGAGTGACAGCTCCAGCGGCGAATCGTCTGTGCAGCTGTGGACGGAGGCTGATCCCTGTGGATCGGACTGGTCTGTGGTTCAGGAACCAGTCCTGGTCCATGTCAGTAGAAGCTGGATCAGGATCCGGTGATGATCTCACATGGAATCTGAACGATGTGCCTTTAGCATGTGAACCGCCACTCAGCATCAGGTCCAGGTCAGACCAGCTTCCAAAGTCCTGGATCTGGAGCCCTGTCAGCAGCTGCTCAGCAGAAACCTCACATGTGGTCTCTGAGCAGGCTGCTGTCCTCTGATCTGACGCTTTGTTCTTCACAGTTTGTTGCTTTCTGTTCTGTGTCTGGTTCTCTCAGCAGTTTCACCTGGTCCCCTCTGGGATCAGGACTCTGGCGGTGGTGGTTTGGGAGATGTAAATGTACGAGATGTTGTCTCACAGTGTCTCTGTGTTTCCATCAGAACTGTCTAAGGAGGAGGGACGCTGGTCTCATCACTCAGCTACAGGAGCTGGACCGACAGATCAGCGACCTGCGACTGGACACCGAGGCGTCACATGACCAGCCGGAGACCGACAGCCGGCCCAGTTCAGGTACCAGAAAGACCTAAACCAGAAACCAAATCTGAGAAATCACTTCAAGACACAAACATGAAAACAGCGTCTGCGTTTGAGTCAACATGGAAACATGAAGTCTGGGCGACGCCCGCTGTGATCCAGTTCAGATCCTTAAACAGGTCTCAGATGTTCTCAGACGTTCTCAGACGTTCTTTCAGAATCAGGAGGCTCTGTGACAGACAGCTTTAAAATATCTGCAGACAAACAGCCCAATGGCTCCTTTGGGCCTCCATACATGACCTCTGACCCCTGAGCGAGCTGACAGTCTGTACTGTTATTGGATCAATTCAATGTTTAATGGTCTCCTCACCTGTCTGTCTGTCTGTCCTCACCTGTGTGTCTCTCAGGTTTCTATGAGTTGAGTGACGGGGCGTCCGGCTCTCTCTCTAACTCGTCAAACTCTGTCTTCAGTGAGTGTTTCTGTTCGATGGTGGACGCTGATGGACGCCTCCCATCTGCAGGTAAGACACCAATCAGTGGACTCAATGATTAGATGACTGGCATGCGAGAGGGAGCGATGATGATAGTGAGCTTTAGTGGAGGTCTTCCTCCTCCTCCTCCCTCCTTCCTCACCTCTTTCAATGGCTTAGCTGCGACTCAGACATTTGGCGTTCAAAATAAAAGTCGAGCTTCAGTGTGAAGTGATTGACTTTCACTCTTCAGAGATGTTTCTTTAAGTTTCTTTAAGACCTGATGATCCTATGATCCAGATCCTGGGGGGGGGGGGGGGGGGGGGGGGGGTCTTGTCAGACAGACCCAGCGGCCTGTGTGGATTTTTTTATATCCACTTTCTCTGAAAGTTCATGATGATGAAATAAGTCCACTTTAAAACTGACTCAGGTTCAGCTGATTTCTGCCAGGTAACACCTTCCAGATACTGCACTGTGCGTGTGTGTGTGTGTGCGTGTGTGTGTGTGTGTGTGTGTGTGTGTGTGTGTGTGTTTGTGTGTTTTGTTGGAGGTGTTAGCAGTCTGGTGTTTGAGTCGTATTATCTGAGGTGTGACAGTTTGAGCCTTCAGCAGGGAAACAGCTTCCAGATGTTTCTTCACATCCAAACAACAACCTCGAAAACACCACACACACACACACACACACACACACACACACACACAGATGAGGTAACACTGTGAGAGGACATCTGTCTGCTCAGTCAACAGTCCAATCAACAGCCTGCAGTCTGGACTGAGGAGAATCAGTCACATGGTCACCCTCTGTCTGCTCTGATTGGTCCACTGGCTCTGCACTCCGACATGTAGCGTCATGTGACTTGTGGATTCCTGTTTCTGGCTGAATCTGCAGTAAGTTTATGCTGAAATGAGATGCGTGAACACACACTGACGACCACGATGTGATCACATGACTGATTGCATCATTGCTTCACTGCAGCTCTGCCTCCAACAAGCCTTTTAGAGCGAAGTCAGTCTGAAGGAAACATAAAGTCGACTGAATTTCATCACGAGGACAGCGTTCATCAATGCTTCTGGAAAGACTCAAAGTGTCAAACCTAAACGAATCAGTAAAATGTGGACCGACAATATTTCAGTCGTTTTCCCGTAAAATATGTGCTGATTGGACCGAACTGACTTCTCGTGACTGCACCGGTCTCAAAGTGTCTCACGGTTCTGCTGAGACCCAGCTCTCGAAGGTAGACAGAGATGAAGAATGAGGACGGTGTGGATCATGGTTGGTTCCTTAAACCCTGAGGCTACCTGGAGCCCATTTCAGCATGATTCTGAATAAGGTTTCCAGGTTCTGGATCAGAACCTGGAGGTTCAGGTTTCACTTTGAGTCTCTGCAGCCAGTCGCGCCCTCTGTACTCAGTCTGACCTTGGAGAGATCCTCTGGCTGTTTTAAACTGTCGTCGCCGCAGGAACACAAAGTCAGAGTTTTAAGCTTTGTGCCCGGTTGGCTGATGGCCTTAGCTTAGCCTTGCTAATGCTTGTTAGCTGATGGTTTGTCACCGTTAGCTTCTCTCTGCTATTGCTGCACTCATTTTGTGCCTTGTTGGCCTCTCGTGGCCTGATGAGAGCCCCGGTTTAACTGCTTCCTGTTTTAGCTGACATTTGCAAACTTGTGAGCCAAGAATAATTCCACCGAATCAGGACTAAATTATGCTTGTAATCCAGAACAGCCACCGCAGCGTAATGCTCCATCTCCCACCCCAAACCTCCTGGCATATATATCATTTTATTTCATATCCAGCAGCAGTGGTGAACATGAAGAGTTAACATTTCACAGCACAGTGTCTCCACACGAAAGAATTTTCCACTTACTAATGCTCGTACGCTCCATCCACCGTGGATCCAAACAGGGTCATTACTCCATTCAACAGACCATTTCATCAGAACTGCAGTGCCAGGAAACAGCTCTGGTCAGAGTTAACTTCCTGTCAGCTGCTGACATTAGGAAACACTGCAACATGAAATAAACTGAGATCCATTCATATTGTTTATGTTTGAAACTGTGAAACGTTTAGCAGTGAGGTTTACAGCAGCCCTGCTCACGTTCACTGTCATGCATGAGTCAGCCAAAGACTTCAAATGACAGCTGAGAATATCATGAATCAGCAGCTACGTCTGTTTTCACAAAGTCAATTTCTTTCTCTTTCTACCTTCAGATGAGATCGCCAGCTGTTTGGAGTGTGATGGTTTGGTTGGAGGACTTTGTGATGACTCGTCTTCCTCTGGTACAGTCCGCCGCTCACTCTCAGCTCCTCACCCACCCACCCTGGACACTCTCTCTTCAGTGGCCTCCTGTGACTCCCAGTCTAAGTACCACTGTGACCTGGTTGCCCGAAATGGCAGCGATGTGTACCGCTACCCCAGCCCACTGCACGCCGTGGCCGTTCAGAGCCCCGTCTTCCTCCAGTTGTTGGGTCACGGAGGTCACAGCAGAGACGACGGGCTTGTAAAAAGTGTTGAGGCTGGTGTTGAAGGACTCAAACCAGAATCTTCCCCTCTTTCTGTGTCCGTTTTAGCTCCTCTTGTACCTCAAAGCTCCTCTTGGCCAGCCCCCTCTTCTTCTTCCTCCCAAACTCCTTCTCATAAGCGACTGGACAGCTACATCTACAGTCTGCTGCAGCGGAGGGCCCTGCCCGTCAGGACCAGCAGACCCAGGACCAGCATCAGCACTGATCCATCAAAGAGCATCCTGAGGCAGGCTAGTCTCTGTGTGAGGCAGGTGTCTGGTCCCTGCTCTGGGTCTGGTACAGGGACTCTGAGGGGTTCTGATCTTAAACCCTCCTGGCCAGCAGGAGGAGCATCAGCAGAAAGTGCTACCATCTCATCTCCTCAGAGGCTGTGGTCTGTGGAGAGTAAATTTGAGGAGCAGGAAACCCAAAATAACATGATGCAACATGGCTTCCAGGTTAACAGCACTGACCTAGCCCCAAATCAGAACAGTTCTCCTCTTACAAATGGCATCCAAAATGGCTTTTTTGTCACTAACGAGGACGTTAATACAAGCGCTGACAATCTGCTGAAAAAGAAAAGCAAAAGGCTTCTTCCTCCCTCAGCAGTGTCTACTCTGCCGAAAGACTTCAAGGGGCTGGACAGTCCCAATGCTAACTCCTTCCCCAAAGAGACCAAGCAGCCATGTTACCCTCCTGACCAGGACCTGCTCCTCAATGCTCCTCTTGTCAAAACACAGTCAGCTACTCCCAACAACAGCCCCAAGCCTCTTCAAGCTGGCCAGACAGAGATGGTTGACAGGTCAGTGCAGGAGACAACCAGTCTAGGTTCTTCCTCCCAGAGTCAGGATGAAGCAGGAGGAGAAGGAGGAGGGAGTCACATGGTTAACGGCAAGTACATCCCTGCCCAGCGGCAGAATGTCAGACTCCGCAAAGGCGGCAGCAAGAATATCAAGACTGTCAAGGTGAAGACCATGACGACAATGAAGACGAGTCGGACCTCTGAACACAATGAGTCTATGTCAGACAGAAGAGTCGATAAATCCCACCGCAGGTCCAGCTCTAAAAAGTCATGGTCATTGGAAGATGGAGGCTCTGTCCACATTAAAGTCGCCAAGAGAGCAGCTGGTGGTGGCAGTGCACATGGGGTGTCCTCCTCTAGAATCAAGCGCCTCCCTGCATCCATCCCAGAAGGCCGAGTTTTGGACAAACACACCACATCAACGCTAAGCAGTGTGCGATCGGGTGCATCCAGGCATCATCACCATGGAAACCACCACCATAACAGTGGTATCCACCACCATCATGGTCATCATCATCACCATGGACGAGACCAGGTTGGGATTGTTGCCAAACCAAAGTACAAACGAAATGATTACCGGCGGTTACGTGCAGTCATGGAGGCACCTTACGATGAGGCGTTCAAGCGTGCTCAGCGGCAGCAAAGAAAGGAGCTGTTAAGCCATTCTGCAGCCAAGGTGTGCCTCCCCTGTGATGGGCAGTTGAGCAGTCCTTACTCCTATGTGCCCGGAAGTGACTCGGAGTATTCAGCCGAGTGCGCGTCACTCTTTCACTCGACCATCATGGACACCAGTGAGGACGAGAAGTCCAACTACACCACAAACTGCTTTGGAGACAGTGAGTCCAGTGAGGAGGAGTATGTGGAGGAGAGCACTACCACAAGTGATACTGAGGAGAGTGGAGGAGGTGGGGCTGGGGGTGGGACAGGTGGAATGGGCAGGGGGAGGGGCCAGTTAGGGGCAGCTGGGTCCCGGACGGTGGGACAGGAAATGACTCCAGCTCAGTCGAAAGCCTTCATCAAGATCAAGGCCTCTCACAACCTGAAGAAGAAGATCCTTAGGTTCAGGTCAGGTTCTCTCAAACTCATGACCACCGTGTGAGTCAGCACGAGGCGGGCAAATGGCCTGCCGCCACCCTGCCAAACTGAACCAGAGCCATATCTGTTGGGGTGCCTTACCCATGCACTTCTAGTGTACCTGAACTAAACCCAACTTTAGTAGGACAGGTGCCTCACGGTACACCTATGGAGTAGAAAAAAAACTTTTCTACTCTGACATTTAAATCAACCCCAAGCCTCTTCAGCCTGAGAGATGAAGACAAACCAGTCATCCATCTTTGTAAAAGCATGTGTGACATTTCCAGGCTGATCCACAAGATGAAAACAAAGTGAGAAAAGAAGAGTGTTTCTTAATGTCCTTCATAATTATTTAGTCAGGAGGAACATTTGAAGCCATCTCAAACAGCCTTTATGTTCACCAGTCGAGTCCATCTGAAAAACGCAGGGTTGTGGTAGTTATGACTTCTGGAGTAGAAATGATCTCAATGCTCTGACAAGTTGTGACTTGTGAAGGGTCATCACCTCCTTTGCCTTCTCCTCTTGTATCCTTCAGTATGATGTTTACATGCTAAAAAGGGAACAAGGAGGAATCTTGTGCTTTGCATTTTGTTGTTTCTATTCTTGCAGCAGAGTCTCATTAAGCTACGTAAACCTGATTGACAACCATACGATGTCAACTTCCTGTCAAAATTTACCTGTATGTGGATCGTGTGGGGTTTTGGTTTCGAGCGTAGGTGTTTGTGGCACCCTGGTAGCTCACCTGGTAGAGCATGTGGCCTGGATTTGATTCTGACCCTGGTCCTGTGCTGCATGTCGTCCCCTCTCCCTGTCCTGTGCTGTTCAATAAAGGCACAATGCCAAAATGGTAGTTTTCAAAAAGCGCAGACATTCGAGGACTCAACTTAAAGTTCAGGTGGTTTAACTTTTGAGAAAGCTGCACCACAAACCACAGCACTGGGCTGCTCTCATGGACTCTTTTTAAGAACAAAGCAGTATATAGTGTGAACTCATGAATCTTGTTTTTCAGACCAAGTTCAGCATGTTGGCCCAAACATTATACAAGTTTCACTTCATTTAGTTTGCACGCTTTTCTTTCTAAGATTTTCCTAATTTCGTAAATCTCTGGCTTTGTCCATGCGATCAAAGTGTTCTTACAAGCAGCCAATCAAATAAGCCTCCAACCTCTATCCTCATGCCCTCAGGACAAATGCAGAATGAGATGCTTTTTGAAAAGTACTGTTTGTAAAGAGGTGAAGGGTTGATGTGGAGTTCAGGTTTAGTCAATCAAACTGGCCTCGTTCACTTCTCTGTCTCTTTTTGGCCACTAAGTGCCTCGGCTGACGTAAACCCAGCTGTTAGACCTGAGAGGAGGACATGACATGTACCGTGTCCCCGTCTGCAGTCAGAGTGTTTCTGTCTGTCATGAGTGTCCACACTTGAAGTGTGTGTGTGGGGGGGTGTGACTGAGGTGGGTTTTCGGGCCCTCAGCTCATTTTGGCCCCTGGCCCCGGGATAACAGAGCACACTTTTGCTGTATTTGTGACGTGGACCTCACATGTTCACATACAAAATAACAGAATGGCTGTGGCTCAGGAGGTACAGCGGTCGTCCACCAATCAGGAGGTCGATGATTGGATCCCTGGCCTCGGCAGTCCACATGCCGAAGTATCCTTGGGCAAGATACTGAACCCCAAAAACTGCCCCTGATGCTGCCATCGGTGTGTGAATTCATATGTGTTTGATAAAAGCGTCTGCCAGTGACTGACTGTAATTGTAACTAGTTGTGAGGAGTGAAAAGAGGCCAAGACAGAAGTTTGAACCCTGCCATCGTCTGTGAGACGGTCCAGCAGACTGTTTGTCTGAAGCTTACTGAGGCCTTTAATGTTTTTGTTGGACACTGGCCAAAGTGGGGCTTCAGACAGGTTCTTCAGAGAGTTCTTCAGAAAGTTCTTCAGGTGGTTCTCAAATGTTCCTTAAGATGTTTTGTAATGTCTCCAGAGGGTTCTTAGAAGGTTGTCTGGAAGGTTCTTTCGATGTTCCTGTATATGGTTGAGGGTTTTGGTTGCATCTGGCTGCAGTAATCTCTTTATTTCCTGCACTTTGAGACCACGAGACAAACCGTCAGCAGACAGGACGGACGTGTAACCCTGTTAATCTGCTCGTTGTATGTAGCCTTGTTTTGTATTTATTATCACATGAACTTTGACCTTTGTTGTAGCGCACCGACACGGCATGCCTGACGTCTGTAAATGCTTCTGTTTTCATTAGACTCCTATTTCAATGTGCGATTTTTCATGAAAGCTATTTAAAACCTAATATATTTGCTTGGTGCATATTGGAAACACACATGACTGAGGTACGTTTTACATTTATAGACTGACGGGTCTTTCTCAACACCTGTACCACTGTTAACAACAACCTGTTTACACAGCATTTAGATGTTTGGGTGAAAAGCAGACCAACTTTTAAAGTAAACCAAATTTAGTCGGATCATGCAGCTGAAAGGTTTCTTAGTTTCAAACAAAATGGATGCCTCTGAGATTTTTTGTGTCAAACTGCTGTGACAGTCAGGGACAGTCACAACCAGCTCCAGCAAAGAGAAAATCTGCTGCAAGTGTGTCACATGTTCATGTTGTAGACGTGGTTATAGCAGTTAGCAGCAGTTGGCGCTGAAGCTTCAACTGTTTGTTTTTTTTTCTTTAGCTAGTAGCAAACGTGCTAACTGTCCACTGACAAAGGTTTGCCGATGAGCATCCGAAGACGAGAACTGTTGGGTGTCAAGTCAGTCTGAATATTTTTAAATGGTCAGAACACAGTTTGTACACGATGAGCACATCAGGATGAAGTGAAGACCTGCTTGGCCGCAGACGTTACAGTTCGCTGTCACCGCATCACGTCATCAACGTGTCAAACTGCAGCAGCGTTTCTTTTGACGGCGCTCGGCTGACAGTTTGTCCTCATGCTGCTCGGTCAAACACGTCCATCGTCTCATGTGACTCTGACAAAGACAGAAAACAGTATGATTTCATTAAATGACAGAGTTTTACATTTAAATTGTAGTTTGTGTCCAGTCTGACAGCAGTTTGATCCACTTTGTTGGAAGCTCTTTAAACTGGTCCAGAGTTGACGTCTTCAGATATAAATAGCTTCCACATAAAGCTTCTTCTCAGCTGTCATGTGCTGTTTCTATTTCCAGCTGCTGGAATCAGTTTTTAACAGCCTAGAACGTTGAACCAGAGAAGCAGTTTTCTGCTTCGCAGTGATTGGATGGAACCAACTTTGCTCCTGTACATGACGGCTACTGATGTGTATGTAATGTTTGTGTATGCCGATGGGCTTCTGGTGCTTAACCTTTTTATGCTTCATTAAATTTGGACTTTGTCGAGTGTGTTTCACTGTTCTGGGTTCGTCTGTTCGCTCTGACCTCAAATCCTGAATCCTGACAGCCTGGAGCTGAGAGAGTTTTGTCCCAGTTGGCTTCCAGTAATAACCCGTCTCCCTGCCGCTCAGCCCGGTCACAAGATATTCAGGCTGTTTGTGTGTTAAGCTGCTTCACACACTCCTGACTGTGACCTCTGCAGGAAATCTCCTCCTCTGATCTCACTGCAAAGTATTTCTCCACACAGCAGCGTCGCTGAACCGCCGTTAGCGCGCTAACACGCTCACAGCGGCCGTGCTAACGTACTGACGTCCACCAGCGCGCCGTCCACAGTTCGCCGCTAACGTGTTAAATGTTTGGCAGTGAAGTCCAGCTGAGGCTGAAGGAGTCTGGTCCAAAACCGTCAGCCAGAGGCCCAAGAGCTCCCTCCAGAGCGTCCGTCTCACTCTGTCTCATGTCTCATTTTGTCTCATGTTGTGTCTCTGTCTCATGCCGTGTCTCTGTCTCACGCCATGTCTCTGTCTCACGCCATGTCTCATGTTGTGTCTCTGTCTCACTGTGTCTCTGTCTCATGCCATGTCTCACTGTGTCTCTGTCTCATGTTGTGTCTCTGTCTCACGCCATGTCTCACCGTGTCTCTGTCTCATGTTGTGTCTCTGTCTCATGTTGTGTCTCTGTCTCATGTTGTGTCTCTGTCTCACGCCATGTCTCACCGTGTCTCTGTCTCATGTTGTGTCTCTGTCTCATGTTGTGTGTCTGTCTCATGTTGTGTCTCTGTCTCACTGTGTCTCTGTCTCATGTTGTGTCTCTGTCTCATGTTGTGTGTCTGTCTCATGTTGTGTCTCTGTCTCACTGTGTCTCTGTCTCATGTTGTGTCTCTGTCTCATGTTGTGTGTCTGTCTCATGTTGTGTCTCTGTCTCACTGTGTCTCTGTCTCATGCCGTGTCTCTGTCTCACGCCATGTCTCATGTTGTGTCTCTGTCTCACTGTGTCTCTGTCTCACGCCATGTCTCATGTTGTGTCTCTGTCTCATGTTGTGTGTCTGTCTCATGTTGTGTCTCTGTCTCACTGTGTCTCTGTCTCATGCCATGTCTCACTGTGTCTCTGTCTCATGTTGTGTCTCTGTCTCACGCCATGTCTCGCTGTGTCTCTGTCTCATGTTGTGTCTCTGTCTCACGCCATGTCTCGCTGTGTCTCTGTCTCATGTTGTGTCTCTGTCTCACGCCATGTCTCGCTGTGTCTCTGTCTCATGTTGTGTGTCTGTCTCATGTTGTGTGTCTGTCTCATGTTGTGTCTCTGTCTCACTGTGTCTCTGTCTCACGCCATGTCTCATGTTGTGTCTCTGTCTCATGTTGTGTGTCTGTCTCATGTTGTGTCTCTGTCTCACTGTGTCTCTGTCTCATGCCATGTCTCGCTGTGTCTCTGTCTCATGTTGTGTCTCTGTCTCACTGTGTCTCTGTCTCATGTTCTGTCTCACGGTGTCTCGCTGTGTCCCTGTCCTAAACATGGAGGGTTTCTAACATGTTTTATGGTGGACTTTGTTTTCGGAGACGTCTGTTGGCTGTAATTAGTGCGACCACAAATCATCATGTTGATGTTCAGACGGTTCAGAGAGAGTTCAGCTCATCACACACGCACGCACGCACGCACGCACGCACGCACGCACGCACGCACACTGATGTCACTGAATGGTGACTTTGTGGATTTTCAGTGAAAGCTGATGAATTTAACCAGCTGCTCTGATCTGATTGGTCTGATGTCGACTGTCGTCTGATTCGCCTTCATCAAACAAACCTCTGTGTCCACTGAGGGTCAGCGTGGACACAGAGGAAGGACTCAAGCAGATGTAGAAACACTTTTCTATTCAGGAGAAAACCAAAACTCAAAGCTGCGTCCACAGAGAAGTTACAGAAAAGATCGTCTCCCAACACGAATCTGACCGAAACCAAAACAACATTTGGAGGAAATCTGGTTTGTGTGACTCGAGTTTCATCTGTGGATTCAGCATCTCCGTCTGTGCGAGCCGCCATGATGAACACAAAGTAACTGACAGGGTGATGTATGTGTTCTCTACAGGGAACTGCTGATGCTGTTTGTGTGTGTGTGTGTGTGTGTGTGTGTGTGTGTGTTCTCTCCCGGGATTCATTAACATGCAGTCTCTACACGAAAACACTGTTCAGCCTCTGCAGCTCTGTACGAAACTGCTGCTGCTGCTCCGTCCAGCCACCATCTGCACCATGTTAGCATTAGCATGTTAGCACGGAGGTGAGTTTTCAGTGTAGGACAGCTGACAAGGAGCTGTCTCCATTCATGGAATGCACGCAAAGTTTGGGGGTTGTTTTTGATTGGTTCTCTTGTTTGAATCGGCACTGCCTCTCATCTGCCAATCAAATCGAGGCTCATCGCTGGAGGCCACCTGAGACTGCCGTGACTGCGACCAGGTGACCATGTCCAGGTGGGTGGACGTGTCTTCTCTCCTCTCCTTCCTGACTGTGACATCACTGAAGCTCGTTCAGCAGAGAGGTCAAACCTGAGGAAACGTCTACAGGTGAGTTCCTGTTACATCAGGTATGTTTGTGAGACATTTCTGCTTTATTGACCAGTTTAAAACAGAAAAGTCATCAAAAAGTAGTTCAATGGAATAAGTTACACGTAGCTAATGAAGTACAACAGAATTAAAATAGTTACATTTTTAAGCAGTAATCTGTAACCAATTACACTTCAAGAGTGATGAGAGTCCGAGGATCACCATGGTCACAGGTCGTCCTGCGGGGACATGAACCACATTTCATGTTTCACGTGTGGACCAGAGTGGAGGACGGACGGACCTTCCAGAACAACAGTGTCTGAGCACAGAACCTTCATCTTCATCACCATCATCAGCCCTGAGGAACCTGAACGCGTCGTCTGTCTCATTGCGGTCGTGTATTTTTAATAAGCAGAGATGTCTTTAACGACGCTAACAGAAGAGGAGAGCGTTCGTTTTTCCCGAGGACATGAACGCAGCATCGCTGCTCTCAAATGTGTTTTTTTTTTTTTTTTTTCATTTTTCCCAGTTTTTCCATCAGCGCTACACACACACACACACACACACACACACACACACACACACACACACACACACACACAGTGGATCAGGCTGTCAGCTCAGAGGGAACGGAGGAATAAATCACTGCAGTGTTACACACAGGAAATCCTTGAGAGTGCCCTCAGAGACATACACACACTGAAACACACACACACACTGAAACACACACACACACACACACTGAAACACACACACACACAGCAGCCATTTGCTCACCTCCTTCGACACCTTCAGATACAGTAAATCCCTGCTGCCCTTCACACTCAGTTGCAGCTCTGTGTGTGTGTGTGTGTGTGTGTGTGTGTGTGTGTGTGTGTGTGTTCCAGTTGCAGTATTTTCAGGTTAATCAGGCTTCCACTAAACAAACCCTGATGTGTTTTTGTAAGAAGACATTTGAGACGTTCAGTCGTCTGCAGTCGATGTTCCATCAGTGTTTTTATGCTCAGTTTGAAATATTACGCTCAAAAAGCTTCATGGAAACAGAAACATTCAGAAATGAACCTCTGACGAAAATAACTCACGATTGTTTCTGCTACAAACCCCAAAGAGCCAGAAGAAGAAGAAGAAGAAGAAGAAGAAGAAGAAGAAGAAGAACTCTCAGTCACATCTTTAATCAGGAAGTTAATTCTAAACATCTCATGTTGTTTTTTTCTATATTTCTGTTTGTTGCAGCCTTGAACACCATTACCCATAAGCCCCAGACCTTCCATAAGGTCACAGCCCACAGAGGTGAGTCAGTGCTGTTTTTTGTCTCTAACAGTCTGATCGTCCTTCGACTTTGTTGAAGGACAAACTGACTCACTTCAGTTTCATTGGTGTCACAGTCGAAGGCTCTCGTGTGTTTTCATTGATCGTTTCTGATCGTTAACTGAACTGAAAGCCGTGGAGCTGCGGGAGCAGGGAGAACTGGTCTGAGGCCAGCTGAGCGCTCACTCGTTCAGGTTCATTTAAGGAAACAGCTGCACTTCATCTCGACCTGATACGATCATCAGTAACTGCCGTGTGAATCGTCGCATCAAGCAAAGACGCATCAGGAAACCTCGAGTTCCAAGAACAGAGCTGTGTGGGACACCCTCACTGAGCCTCAGAGCTCTTATTTTGAAGGTACAAGAAACTATTTCCTGAGTTCTTCCTCATCAGACGGTTCTTCTTCCCCTGAAAGAAAGAGTTTTTGAAAGTAGAATGAAAGGTCTCACCAAGACGCCCAAACGCTTCAGTTTTAGTTCTACTGATGTTGATCGATACTGGAGGTGTTTTTTAAAGTATTTCAGCTGCAACTGTGTGCAGGATACTGCTGTAAGTACAAGTACCTCAAAATGGTATTTCAGTATTTTTATTTCATGAAACTGCATACGTCTATTCCAGTCAGAGAGAAAAAACTGTAAGAAGAAGATGAAGGAGAAGAAGAAGAGGAGAGAGAAGAGGAAGAGGAAGAGGCTTTAGTTCAACAGCAAACTGAAGGAAAAAAAGATCTTTTTCAGACTCCAGATGAGTCAGAAAACGTTCTCCATCAAGCTTTTAACCTTTGACCCCTCTGGCCTCCAGCTGTTCAAACTGACACAACTTTATTTAGACAGAAAATGAGAGTAGCAGCAGGTTGATACGCTGCAGGCATGAGCAGGAAATAACAGGCTGAGCAGCAGGAAGTCAGAGCTATTCTGAGGAAATCAATCAGAAACACAGTTTACCTTTACCAGCAGCAGGAGGAGGACGAGGACGAGCAGGAGGATGAGGAGGAGGAGGACAGTGAGGAGAAAGGACAAGAAGTAAGGAAAGAAGGAGGTGAAGAAGATGACAGGAGGAGGAGGAAGGTGAGATTTCCTGCTCATAATGTGGACGGTGAAGCGTCCTGGCGAAGGATGAGACAGCCTCTGTCTCCGTCCACCACGCCTGGATCCCAAGCCTCAGATCAAATAGATCCTGTTTTATAGATTCAAGTCCAGTTAACAGACAGCACAGACAGCACAGACACTACAGACAGTACAGACAGTACGGACAGCACAGATGCTACAGACAGTACAGACAGTACAGACAGCACAGACGCTACAGACAGCACAGACAGTACAGACAGCACAGACAGCACAGACAGCACAGATGCTACAGACAGCACAGACAGCACAGACAGTACAGATACTACAGACAGCACAGACAGTACAGACAGCACAGATGCTACAGACAGTACAGACAGTACAGACAGTACAGACACTACAGACAGCACAGACAGTACGGACAGTAAAGACAGTACAGACAGCACAGATGCTACAGACAGCACAGACAGTACAGACAGCACAGACAGCACAGACACTACAGACAGCACAGACAGTACGGACAGCACAGATGCTACAGACAGCACAGATACTACAGGCAGCACAGACAGTACAGACAGTACAGACAGCACAGATGCTACAGACAGTACAGACAGCACAGACAGCACAGACACTACAGACAGCACAGACAGTACAGACAGCACAGATGCTACAGACAGTACAGACAGCACAGACAGTACAGACAGCACAGATGCTACAGACAGCACAGACAGTACAGACAGTACAGACAGTACAGACAGCACAGACAGTACAGACAGCACAGACAGCACAGACACTACAGACAGCACAGACAGTACGGACAGCACAGATGCTACAGACAGCACAGATACTACAGGCAGCACAGACAGTACAGACAGTACAGACAGCACAGATGCTACAGACAGTACAGACAGCACAGACACTACAGACAGCACAGACAGTACAGACAGCACAGATGCTACAGACAGCACAGATGCTACAGACAGTACAGACAGCACAGACAGCACAGACAGTACAGACAGCACAGATGCTACAGACAGCACAGACAGTACAGACAGTACAGACAGCACAGACAGTACAGGCACTACAGACAGCACAGACAGTACAGACAGTACAGACAGCACAGATGCTACAGACAGTACAGACAGCACAGACAGCACAGATGCTACAGACAGCACAGACAGTACAGACAGCACAGATGCTACAGACAGCACAGACAGTACGGACAGTACAGACAAAAATACTCACAGTGTACTCTCATTTCTCTTTCCTCTAAAATAATAGTTACTCTTCTGTTACTGTACTCTGTGTACTCTGTACTCTGTACTCTCTGTACTCTCTGTACTCTGAGTACTCTGTGTATTCTGTACTCTGTGTACTCTGTACTGTGTACTCTCTGTACTCTGTGTACTCTGAGTACTCTGTGTACTCTGTACTCTCTGTACTCTGAGTACTCTGTGTATTCTGTACTCTGTGTACTCTTTAACGTTTAAACCTCACATGAAAAATACAACAAGCTAAATATTTCGACGAAAGCGTCTTTAACTGAAATCAATATAAAAGAACTCAGAACCCTCGAGACGCTCACACACACTCACACGCACACTCACTCACACCCCCCCAGCGGCTTGGCGGTGAATTGCGGAGCAACGCGTTCCCTCGACGCAGAACTACGAATGCTCAGTGACGGCGTAGGGTGTACACCGTAGGTACGGCGTCGCCGAGACGCAGAAGCATAAACCAAGCTTGAGGGTGAAGACACTGAATCACAAACACGATCGTCGTCTTTCACCTTAACTCAGAGGAGGCGATCCATATCAGAACATCTAACTGAGGTCAAGAAGTAAGAAAACAGGAAGTCTGGACCGTCAGAGAGCCAGAGTCACAGAACGTGACTGACGACTCATTACATGAGCCTGAACACGGTCCACTCACTGCTGCAGGGTCCAGGTCTGAGGGATCCACTCAAAGCTTTGTGAGAACAGCCACAAGATCCAAAAGAACAGCAACAGCGCAGGTGGCAAAGAGAAGAAGAGGAAGCAAACATGGTCGTTCCAGACGTGTTGGGAGTATCTGAGACCTTCAGGATCCCTGTGGTCACCAGACCAGCAGCATGCCGAGACCCAAACTGCTCACCTGACTGCTCACCTGAAAGACCGAACACCAAACTGGGACTCCACAGCAGCCAATCGGGGCTGCAGAAGCTCCTGGATGACCAGCTGGCCTTCACTCAACCTCCTCGGATAACGAGGACCTGGAGGACTGAGGAGCTTCACAGACTCCACCCCATGTGGTTCTGGTCTGGGAGCTCACGCTGGTCTCCAGTTCAGCACTGAGAAGACAGTGTGACGTGAGGTGGTTCAGGGACAGGAACTGCTCATACACAGGCATCAGATACTGGTCAGACTGGTTTGTTGGTGTCAGCACAGTGGGCTGGGGGGCAGCGTTACAGAGCCAGAGCAGCGTGGAAACATGCAGCGCTGCTGCTCTGATCCCTCACACCAACAAGTCAGCCCATCAAACAAATTTAATTGAATCCAATTCATTCATTCATTTAATCAAAACAGGCGTCAAACTTTCAGACTCGAGACGATTTCAAGCTTTAAAAATGAAAAAAAAAAACACGAAAAAACTGAAGCTGCAGATATCTGTCAGCATGTGTGTCCTCACAAAGCCAGGAACACACACACACACACACACACACACACACACACACACACATATTTCTTCATTACACAGACAGACTGACCTGGACTGCTGCTTCTTCCTGTTTCCATGGAAACACAGCAGGGATGACTGACAGTCCAACCGAAATGTGTGTGTGTGTGTGTGTGTGTGTGTGTGTGTGTGTGTGTGTGTGTGTGTGTGTGCCAGAGGGAGAAAATTAAAAAGAGAGAAGAGAAGAAAAAACAGATTGATGGAGAGAGAGAGAGGTTAATTAGCTGATTGGTTGAGTGACAGCTTCGGTCGAGAGACGTGATCGTGTCAGGAGAGACAGAGACACAGAGACAGAGACAGACAGAGAGAGAGACAGTTTTCAAATGTGTGTGTGCTCAAATACTCACAAATATATTTTTTCAAAAGGGAATTATCGCCAACCAATCAAACGCCTCCTCCCATTTCATCCAATCATGAGCGTAGATTTGAGGACATGATTCAATGTGATCACATCGTGTTATATCTGCTCAGTCTGTCTGTGCTCAGCTTTGGTGAACTTTGACCTGCAAAATGGAGCCATTGACCAATAAGAATCTGTGCTGACGGAGCTGACATTTGATTGGAGGCTGAGCTGGACAGTCAGATGGAAGAAGCTAACGTAGCTTGTTAGCTGTCTAGAACAGGGACCTGGTTTACACACAGCCAGGAGCGAGTGGGACGTCATGCTAATAGCTAATGAACACTTATTGTCACATTACCATCAAAGCTAATGAGCTTGCCTTGCAGTCAGCTAGCTTGTTAGCTTGGAGAGCTTTATTTCCCTCTTTGATTTCTTTTTACTGACTGTGAAACAAAATATGAGGAGGAGTAAAGAGAACAGACAGAGAAACTCCAGGACCTGACTGATGAGAACGAGCTAGCATGCTAGCATGTTAGCATGTTAGCTGTGAGCAGGCCTTGAATGTTTAACGCAGATCAGTGAGTGAGCTGGTTTTTGATGGATCTCTATCGTGTTTCAGAGGAAGCGAGCTGAAAGCCAAGTCAAGGACTCAGGACTAGTCTGAACACGGGAACCTTTTGACAGAAGTCTTTCAACTGCTGACGAGGTCTCAGAACCAGGCCAGGACCATTCTATAAACCTGACAACAAACGTATGATTGGTGAACACTGCACCTCGCCGAATGACATCACACTGCATCTTTTTGTCCAGACGACACAACACAGACTAACCTGGACGTAGACTAAACTGGATCTATAAGACTCCAGGTTAAGGGTGGAGCAGATGAGTCCCCGGGCGCCGCTTGGATGGCAGCCCACTGCTCCTGGTCTGCCACGGAGGAAGGACGACCAGGATGGGTTAAAAGCGGAAGACAAATTTCACCAGTGCATGTGTGTGTGCATGGGTGTATCTGTGTGACAAATAAAGGGGATTGTCCCTCTTCTTCTTCTTCTTCTTCTTCTTCTTCTTCTTCTTCTTCTGTCTGAGACCCTCCTGACCTCAGATCCAGTTCAGCTCCTCAGACTTCTGAGGATCTGCTCTCAGGTGGATCCAGAAACAGTAAATCCTGCCGGACTGTTTCTCTCTGACCTGGTTTCAGAAAGCAGGTCGATCTATTTTGGAAGGAGGCCAAGCAGGAAGTGGTTCAAGGAGGACAGAAGACGCTGCAGCAGAAAACAAAGCCGCCTCAAGACGTCTTTGATCTTATGGAGATGTAATAACCTGCAGCAGGAGGTCAGAGGTCATCTGATGACTTCTGATTTGTGACCTTTGACCCCACAGAGACCCAGACTGACTCCAGATCAGCTGATAAACAGTTTTAACACGTTTCAGTGTCAGTGAACATGAAGCCCGTCAGGACTCACCTTTGACCATCACCAGCCAATCACAGAGACAAGCCTCAACGAGCCCAGAAGCCCATTGGCTGAAAGGTTTCATTTTTACTTAAACATTTCCAGCATTAAACTGTTTGTATGTTTCAGTCAGGTTATTATGGGTTGGTTTCCTGTGTTTTGACGATCAGCGTTGGTTGATCAGGCTTGAGATCGATCGATCCGTACAATTCAGGTGTGTCAGGTGAGACTGGAGCTTTAATCACACGAAACAAACCCCCGATTAACGATGCAGCTAGCGGAGACATCTCACCAGCTATCAGTTTGACAGTATGCATGGCTAACATCAGCATGCTAACATGCTATAATGTTCACCATGTTTACCATTTCGCATGCTAACATTAGCTGTTTAGCAGTAAGTAGAGAGCACAGCTGATGCTGGTGTGTTGCAGTTCATCTTGAGAGGAACGTGAACGTCTGAATGTCCAACAGTTGTTGAGACGTTTAAGTCTGAACAAACCGACAGTGATGCTGCTAACAGGCTAACAGACCTCTACAAACACAAACATCCAGCACGATTCGACAACAAGATTCAGACTCAGCTGCGACGGAAATGAAAATCTGCCCCTTTTCCTCCTCCTCCTCCTCCTCCTCCTCTCATCAGGCCTCAGGGAGTCTCAGAGGAGCAGTGGGGGGAGGACTCAGAGGTCACTGCTCACACAGACAGTCAGACATGTTACCACATGAAGGAGTTCACAGACAGACAGACAGACAGACAGACAGACACAGAGCTGCTGCTGCTGAAGGCAGGTTCAAACACATGAAGAAGAAAAATGCAGCTGAACAACAGAAGAGGAGGAGAGGAAGTGATGAAGAGGAGGAGTGATAAAGAGAATGTGAGGCTATGACGCTGCTAACAGTCACACTAGCTCAGCCCAATCACTCGCTACCGAGATAGATACACAAACAGCTATCGGACTAGCTGCACCACTGACATCTGACTGAACACTGTCTGTGTTTCTCTGTCTGTGTTTCACTGTCTGTGTTTCACTGTCTGTGTTTCTCTGTCTGTGTTTCTCTGTGCTTCACTGTCTGTGTTTCACTGTCTGTGCTTCACTGTCTGTGTTTCACTGTCTGTGTTTCTCTGTCTGTGTTTCTCTGTCTGTGTTTCACTGTCTGTGTTTCACTGTCTGTGTTTCTCTGTGTTTCTCTGTCTGTGTTTCACTGTCTGTGTTTCTCTGTCTGTGTTTCACTGTCTGTGTTTCTCTGTGTTTCTCTGTCTGTGTTTCACTGTCTGTGTTTCTCTGTCTGTGTTTCACTGTCTGTGTTTCTCTGTGCTTCACTGTCTGTGTTTCTCTGTCTGTGTTTCTCTGTGTTTCTCTGTCTGTGTTTCTCTGTGCTTCACTGTCTGTGTTTCACTGTCTGTGTTTCTCTGTCTGTGTTTCACTGTCTGTGTTTCTCTGTCTGTGTTTCTCTGTGTTTCTCTGTCTGTGTTTCACTGTCTGTGTTTCTCTGTGCTTCACTGTCTGTGTTTCACTGTCTGTGCTTCACTGTCTGTGTTTCACTGTCTGTGTTTCTCTGTCTGTGTTTCTCTGTGCTTCACTGTCTGTGTTTCACTGTCTGTGTTTCTCTGTCTGTGTTTCACTGTCTGTGTTTCACTGTCTGTGCTTCACTGTCTGTGTTTCACTGTCTGTGTTTCTCTGTCTGTGTTTCTCTGTGCTTCACTGTCTGTGTTTCACTGTCTGTGTTTCTCTGTCTGTGTTTCTCTGTCTGTGTTTCTCTGTCTGTGTCTCTCTGTCTGTGTTTCTCTGTGTTTCTCTGTCTGTGTTTCTCTGTCTGTGTTTCTCTGTGTTTCTCTGTCTGTGTTTCTCTGTGTTTCTCTGTCTGTGTTTCTCTGTCTGTGTTTCTCTGTCTGTGTTTCTCTGTGTTTCTCTGTCTGTGTTTCTCCGTCTGTGTTTCTCTGTGTTTCTCTGTCTGTGTTTCACTGTCTGTGTTTCTCTGTCTGTGTTTCTCTGTCTGTGTTTCTCTGTGTTTCTCTGTCTGTGTTTCACTGTCTGTGTTTCTCTGTGTTTCTCTGTCTGTGTTTCTCTGTCTGTGTTTCACTGTCTGTGTTTCTCTGTCTGTGTTTCTCTGTGTTTCTCTGTCTGTGTTTCTCTGTGTTTCTCTGTCTGTGTTTCACTGTCTGTGTTTCTCTGTCTGTGTTTCTCTGTCTGTGTTTCACTGTCTGTGTTTCTCTGTCTGTGTTTCACTGTCTGTGTTTCACTGTCTGTGCTTCACTGTCTGTGTTTCACTGTCTGTGTTTCTCTGTCTGTGTTTCTCTGTGCTTCACTGTCTGTGTTTCACTGTCTGTGTTTCTCTGTCTGTGTTTCTCTGTCTGTGTTTCTCTGTCTGTGTTTCTCTGTGCTTCACTGTCTGTGTTTCACTGTCTGTGTTTCTCTGTCTGTGTTTCTCTGTCTGTGTTTCTCTGTCTGTGTTTCTCTGTCTGTGTTTCTCTGTCTGTGTTTCTCTGTCTGTGTTTCTCTGTGTTTCTCTGTCTGTGTTTCTCTGTCTGTGTTTCTCTGTCTGTGTTTCTCTGTGTTTCTCTGTCTGTGTTTCTCCGTCTGTGTTTCTCTGTGTTTCTCTGTCTGTGTTTCACTGTCTGTGTTTCTCTGTCTGTGTTTCTCTGTCTGTGTTTCTCTGTGTTTCTCTGTCTGTGTTTCTCTGTCTGTGTTTCACTGTCTGTGTTTCTCTGTGTTTCTCTGTCTGTGTTTCTCTGTCTGTGTTTCTCTGTCTGTGTTTCACTGTCTGTGTTTCTCTGTCTGTGTTTCTCTGTGTTTCTCTGTCTGTGTTTCTCTGTGTTTCTCTGTCTGTGTTTCACTGTCTGTGTTTCTCTGTCTGTGTTTCTCTGTCTGTGTTTCACTGTCTGTGTTTCTCTGTCTGTGTTTCACTGTCTGTGTTTCTCTGTGTTTCTCTGTCTGTGTTTCTCTGTCTGTGTTTCTCTGTCTGTGTTTCACTGTCTGTGTTTCTCTGTCTGTGTTTCTCTGTGTTTCTCTG
>NC_135087.1:415000-420000 GCF_051107435.1 Chaetodon auriga
GTCGTTTCAGCTGCGTTCACTGACTTCTTCTTCTTCTTCTTCTTCTGTTCGTGTCAGGACTCGTGTCAGGACTCGTCCGCCACGCCCTCAGACCAGGTTTTCCTCTGGAGCTGCTTTCAGGCATTTCTGTGTGTTTCAGATCTCAGAGGAGCAACATGAACGTGAGTCTGCTTTTCATCTTTGGCCTCTTTCCTGTTCCACGTGTTCTTCTTCTGTCCTTTCTGGTTAGCGTTCTTCTGTCTTCCATCGATTGTCTGCGTGTTGGTCAAAAAGCCGTCTGAAGACGTTTACGTCCGTCTCAGGCGTCTCAGACTGGAGCTGTGGCGTCAGACTGAATGAACGTGTTTCTGCTCTGAAAGGAAACACGCCGAGCGACTGAACCAATCACGTGACTCAAACTTGTGTTGGGGGGTTGTGGATGTCACAAAGTGGCTTTCATCTCTAAAACCAACACCTTCATCCAGAGCATTCCTGATGAGTGTGTTACCAACACACCCTAAACTCAGTCAACCACACACACACTGACACACACACTGCACCGTGCTGCGTTCAGGGACAGCTCGGACAGTCTACGGTGAGACCCGTGAGCCTGAGCTGCAGTTTGGTCATGTGTTTGCTGCGTGTCCTCTCATTGGTTCAGAGTGTGTTGAATGGAGGACTGCAGCGTTACAGGTCAGACTGTTATCAGCTGGCAGTCTCTCTGGAAAATGTTCACATGTGAGAGGCAGCGCACACATAAAGCAGGTAACAAGTGCAGGAGACGCCAAGAGAAAGTGAACGCACCACAAGCATGTGCAGAGAGCTACACTGCATCAGTGGACAGCTGTGGTCATTAGTGTCAGAGCGTCTGTTCAGGAAGTCCTTTATTAACTCCATCCGAACCTCCGCCTGCTGTGTGTCACACGTCCAACAGCTGAATCGCTGCAGGACGAGTTAGAGCCGAAGAGCTGAAGCGTGCTCAGCTGCAGTTCATCCAACAGCCACCGCATGGCGCTCTGTGCAAAACCCAACTGTGTTATAATCATCAGAGGAAGTACACGTGCTGAGAGAGGCTGGAGGGTTTCACATTCACTTCAATACATTCCCAGTTTAACCACAGCAGCACCTGGTGGACATTAGAGGAAGTGCAGTCTGTCAAGTCTCTCACTTCCTCTTTTTCCTCACTTCCTTCTTCCTCTCTGCAGCTGGAAGACGCTCTTGGTGCCTTTCCTGGACAACCCAACAATCCTATCTGGTCAGGTACAGTTATCATCATTGTCATCGTCATCGTCATCATCACCATCACCATCATCATCATCATCATCATCATCATCATCACACTCAAATTCTTTGTCTGACATGTATGGACTGAGAGTCAGTCAATGACACACAGAACAAAGACATGGTGTATTTATGTGGAAACCAGGTTCAGGTCAGCCCTCTGCCAACTCCATCTGGCCTGGAGCTCAGTCTGGAGGTGGACCATGGCCCAATCCTTCACCTGGACCTGCTGCTGCCCAGAGTCTGGTGAGAGAGAGAGAGAGAGAGAGAGAGAGACAGATGATGGTGTGATGACAGAGTGATGAAGCTAACAACTGATTCCTTGTTGACAGATGGTTCCATGTAATCAGAGTCTTCCCTTTGGAGTTTATGACAAACTGCTCATCACCATCGCTGGAACCGTCAAAGCCAACGCTGACAAGTCAGTATGAACACTTCAGCATCAATAACGGATAGAAGGACGAGTAGATGGAAGGACAGACTGATGTAAACCCATTTAAAATGATGTATTATGATTAGCAGTTCTGTTTTAATGTTGCTCAGATGAATAATGGTGTGAAAATGAGGAGATGTGATGATTCATTGATTCAGAGTTCAGTAATAATCAGTGACACTAAGTCTACGTTCTGAGGACCGAACGTGTGATCTCATTCTTTTCACTCTGCGTCAGGACAGAATTCGGTTTTGTCCATTGATACAAATGTGAGTCAAATACTTTCTAACATCCTGCGATGGAGTTAAACAGTCTGGTGGATTCAGCTGGTCTGCGATGGCGTCTGTTGTTTTTCAGGTTCACAGTGGATCTGACTGCAGCGCGTGACTTGGCTTTCCACTTCAACCCTCGCTTCAACGAGGGCGGCAATAAGGTGATTGTCAGGAACAGCTGCATCAACGATAAGTGGGGACAAGAAGAGAGGGAGCTCCAGCGGTTCCCCTTCGTCCAGGGGCAGCCATTCGAGGTCAGATATTCAATTTATACCACCAAGAATACTCATACTCTTTTGAATGTATGGTACGACCAAGGTCCTTGCTAGTTTGACAGTTGGGTGTCAGAGGGTTCTTGAATGCACCATGCAGTGTGGTGGGAGGGCCAGTGAGCAGGTGAAGACACTCTGTGGTTCTGTTGTTGCAGCTGAAGATCCTCTGCACCAGCAGTGAGTTTAAGGTGGCCGTCAACAACTCTCACCTGCTGTCGTTCAGACACCGATACACCAACCTGAGATCCATCAACGCTCTGAACATCTACAATGACGTCACCCTGTCCAAGGTCCACATGGAGACTCTTCCCTGAGGCAGATCACTGGATAATCTGACAGATCTGGGGGGAAGGGGGGTGGGGCACATATGTCTACATTGATAGGAGATCATCAGTTAATCCACAAGAAATAGAGAATACTACATGAGATCTACTGGGGATCCACATACAATAGATTTGATTGGGGGATTACCAGGTATCTACAAGGCATCCACCAGAGAACTGCTGGGGATCAGTCAGAGATCTGCTGGAGATCATCAGTGGATCAATAATAGATTCTCACTAATCTACAGGAGATCATTAAATGATTGTAGATGACCATCAGTAGATCCACAGTAGATCTTCAATGAATCCACAATATATCTTGAATAGATCTGTAACTGATTCTTGGTAAAGTTAGAGTAACATGTTCGTGTATACAGAAAATATCCACAGAAGGTTCTCAGTGGATCCTGTTGTACTACGGTTCCTCTGTTTGACTCATATAAAAAGTCTTTTAGTTTGTGTGTTTGTATCTGTGCAGCAGAACCAAACCCTGACCTTTGCCCTCTGCCCTTTGCCCTCTGCCCTCTGCTGGATCCTACAGGACTATGTGGGTGAAACATTTGTTGTGATGCAGCTGTTTTACTCTCAGTGCTGGTCCTGGTTCCTGTAACACTGTCGGACTCGTGATGGAAAATTAAAAACAAAATGATCAGAATTGATGCCTGATGTCTACACATTCTTCTTCTTTATTAAAACCTGACTCCTACATTACCCACAATGCAACTGGCTGACACCTGGGTGAGAAATTCAGGTGGACTATGCTAGTAACGGCTAATGTAGCCTTGAGTGTTTATATAACTTTTCTCATATGCAGTAGAAAAGAAGGATGTAGAGAAGAAAAAAAGGTGGTATAGAAGGAAATGGGGAGGTAGAGGAGGAAGGGGGAAGAAAGGAGGAGGTGGAGAAGGGAATGAGAATAATTCTTTATTTAATAAAGTAAATAGTCAGCTATGTTAAAAACTGATCAGCAGCATCTCTCTGACAGACAAATCAGTGATTAATAAACCTCTGCTGATTGTACCATGGTTCTCCTGGTTCTCCTGGTTCTACTGGCTCTCCTGGTTCTGTATATAATCAGAATATTTGATCGTGTATGCTGGTTTTTCTTCGGCTTCCCGTTTTATATAGACGATCTTTGGCAGGCTTCATACGTCATGACGCAGCTGCTCCAGTTGACGTCGCTCTGCTCGGTCAGTAGACGTTAGTTAGCTCAGAGGTGCGTACTGGCTCAGGAGGAGCGGTGCTGTGTTTAAACCGCGATTTAACCTTTTAAAGCAACATTTTATCAGCAGCTAACAGAAAGAGCCGACAGTGGGAGGATTTAAGATTAACGGGACAAACCGGGAAAACGGGAAGTCGGTGTTTTTCGTCGCTGCCAGCAGCTTTTTCCTGCAGCGTACAGAGACGGAGAGATTTCCTCCCTCAGGTTAGTTTGACCCTCGGCCTCTTTTCTGACTGTCTGTTAGCTTCTTATGCTGAAACCGTTTGTGTGAGAACAAACACGGAGAAACACTGTCACATTTATTCTAAAAGGACTTGTTCCGTTCAAATGTCGACGCGCTGGTTTCCTCCCTCTGTTAGTTAGCCACAGAGGCTAGTCAGTTAGCCAGGTGTATCACCGCTGCAAGCTGCCGCAGCTAGTAGCATGCTAGTTAGCACTATGGCTAGCAAAATTGGTAACTTCTGTGGGAAGTCAGCTGTGGTGACAGGCTGGTTGTTTGGGTGTTAACAGAATGTTCCTCCGTCTCTTGAGCGGACTGGAGCGTCATTCTGAGTCGTTTTTCGTGTTAAATGCTCGCTGACATTTGCTGTGTAGAGGTGATCGGAGCCCACAGACGGTGTTTGTGGTCCGGTCTGAAGTTTCCAGCAGCTGTTAGAAGCTTCAGATAGCAGAGCGATGCTAGCTGAGCTGTTAGCTTCTGCCAGTGTGTCTCTGTGGGCCTGAGCTGGTTCAGGCTGTTCGAAGATGTCTGCAGCTTGCTGTCCTGATCTGACTGCAGCTGTGGGTTAGTAGAGCTGGTTAACACGATCACTGCTGGAGGACTAGTTAGCTGAACCCTGCTTCTGTGTGGAGGACTGCTAAACCTGCATTTATGATCAAAATGTCCTCAGGGATCAAGGTTACCTGGATTGTCCCAATGGGGGAAATGTGTCATGCAGCACGTGTTCACATGATAAAAGAACAGAAGATGACTGCTGCAGCAATGAATCACAGAACAGGTTCAGGAAAATGGAAATTCACACCAGCTCCAGGTGTGTAAGAGGTCATGTGTGCCTCATGTCACCGGCGAAGAGCAAACAGTGCTCACCTCACCTGACAAACCAACAGAGGCTGACATCAACAAGACATGGAGTCCTGGAGTCCTGAACAGGCGTCCTGAGACAGGCCTGTGGGACTTCAGTCCTCTGAAGGACCAGCCGGACTCCTCCTCAGGTCTCC
>NC_135087.1:422500-442500 GCF_051107435.1 Chaetodon auriga
TTAAAACAGGATCTGAGGCTGCTCCTGCTGTTTCACTCCGACCAATCACAGAGCACACAGGCTGTAAACACGGTCACATGACCCACACAGCTGGTTTGTACTTCTTGTTGTTCTTCTTGTGAGAGACAGATTAAAACCAGAACAGTCCAGATCTGAGCAGCACAGGTAGAGATGTCCAGAAGCTCCCATGATGCACTGGGAGAGTATCGGTGTGGCCTCACACTGTCTGCTGGACATTTATTACACATGTTAATCTCAAAGGCGATTGGACAACAGTGTGAGTCAGCGGGAGGTCAGAGGTCACAGACTCAGGTGGCTCTTTAATACTTAATTACAGCTCCAGTGTCTGCGTCCTCAGGGCAGTGAGGAATTCTGGGTCATCGGCCCTCAGTGTTCAGGCAGCAGCTGACTGGAGAGTTTGTTTTGATACTGAGGTGTAGCCAGACGGGTGGAGTCAAACAGTCAGGACCTGGACACAAACTCAGTTACTCTTTAAGTTTGAAGTGTTGATCTGTGCAGCTTTACGTTTGTCAAGTCTCAAACAGACGACGTCTGTGACGTCAGGTGGCGCTCACCTGTGTTCAGCCCCCCTCACTGAGCAGCGGAGGTGACAAACCCTCCAAATGAGTGCTGACGGCGCGCTGCAGTACGAAACTGACTGTCTGTGGTTCACTCAGCATTTAGAGCCGAGGCGCCGCCGCCATCAAACACCTGAACGCAGGTCGACTGACCTGCTGCTGTACCAGCTCTGTACTGGTTATACTGGCTGATATGACTCAGACCATCAGCAGTGACCGGGGGAACATCCTGACGGCTGACATTACAATGTCCTCTCTGTGCAGTGAAAAGCTCGTATCTCCAGATGTGTTGATGTTGGCTGTTACTCATAATGGAGTGTTTTCACAGGGTGTAGCATGTAGCATGTAGCATTGTGCTAACTCTACTCGACGAGCTGTGAGATGATACTGCAGTGAAATACTGAGGAGATCATCGGCTGCACACTGGACCAGCTGCTCCAGGGTCACCTCCTCACTGGTAACCAGTAGCAACACACCCACACCAGTACAGCACAGCCTGGGCATCCCAGAGTCCCTGCTGCCTTATATAGACACCAGGAGAGAGCTCTAGCAGGGCGCGCACACACACACACACACACACACACACACACACACACACACACACACACACACACACACACACACACACACACGCTCAGTGTGTGCAGTGTAAGCAGAGCTGAGTCCAACAGCAGCTGCTGGGTGTCACTTTGTAGAAGCAGCTGGACCATGTGTGCACACACACACACACACACACACACACACACACACACACTCAGGTCACTTGTATGATGCTAACGTCACAGCCAGTGTTTCACAGCTTTGTGTGTTTCCGTCATTGTGATTAAAGCATCTTTGATCAGCTCATTAAAAACCTGAGTGGGAACCAGAAACCAGGTCCTGTCTTCTGAGGTGGATGACTCGGTCCAAGTGAGCAGATGCCTGCTGGAACGTGTCCCAGCATGCATCACTGCTGTGTCTTTATTGGTTTCTAAGTTTCCTGTGAATGCTTTCATGGTCATGTGACACCTGTGACGCAGCGTGGCAAGTGTGTGTTTTCCAATGAATCTGAACCAGATATATATTTGTTCATTGTGTGTTTGTGTGTGTGTGTGTGTCTTTAGGGGGCGGAGCCAGAGGACATTGGTTGGTTTTGTTTCCTTTGTGGGCGGAGTCACAGTGAACGCCTGAGAGATGTGAAACTGAAGGATCAGAGGAGCTGTCACTCAAACCAGGACCGCGCCCCCACCGCCAGCAGCCAATCAGCACGCAGTCTGGAGGTAAACCTGCATGTGGTGATAGGGCTGGGCGATATGACTGAAAACTGTATCACGATATAAGTGTTTTATATCGGTCGATATCGATAATTAATAACCAATTTAAAATAAGGACCAGGAGAAAAATACATTAAATTTAAACATTTTTATTTTAAACTTAACCTTCCTCTGATTATAATCCCATAAGCTATCAAGACAGAAAGGAAAGGAAATGTCAACACGACCATGGAAAACACTCACATAATAAATGTCCATAAAAGTGTAAAAATGTAAACAGAGAGAAACCTGAGAACTCTTTTTCTGCAGGTTTAGTGACAGGAAGTTCACGAGCTGATTCACCTTCTGCTGAATAAAATGTTTTCAAATATGTGCAGCGTTTTGTGAACAAAGCAGAAACTGAGGTAGACCTGACATCTGTGACATACAACAAACAAACATGACAGACAGTAACACTGATCGAGCTATAAAACCAGCCCAGACATATGAAGAACTTCAATAACTCATAACATACGTGAACTATTCAAGTATATTTTTATTGCAAGTGTGCTAAAAAAAATAAATAAATAAAAAAACAAACAAAAAAAAGCACGTGTAAGAGATGTTTACAAGCTGTCTTCTCCACAGAGCTCAGCGGAGCACGTCTTTATCGTTATGACACCACTGCCTCCGTTACGTCTTTGTGCCTTTTAGATGATTGGTCATAAGGCGCTGAAGCAGAGCACCTCTGCATGGCGGGCTGCTGCTTGTGTGGTGCTGCGGTACGGATGTTGTTGGACGTTGGTGAATACGCTGCGCTCTGAAGGGTGAGCGCGGCTAAGGCGGTTAACCAGTTTGTGGTATTACCGGTCTTGTGGGGACGACGGTCTTATGTACTTTACAGACCACATTGGTCTGACTACGGTCCGACTTATAAAATCCAAAAAACTGCCACACTGACGAGCTGACTTTCCCTGTTTTATCGACAATTTCTTCTCTCGTTGCAGTGCTCACTTTCTACTTATCTCACTCCTCGCAAAGAATCAAACACGAGACGAGATGGCGCAACCAAAGTTGATACTGTTACATGATTGGCTGCTAGCGTGTCACTCCCAGTTATCAGTGATCACTCCCTATGTTGCTCGGTTACCAGAGAGCGAGTGCCTTTGTTCATGCAACCAACCTCGCCTCACAACTTCTCGTTTCTTCCAACGAAGAAAAAAATTATCGCATTTTTTATTGGTATTGATAACGTGTCTATCGCGAGACATATCGTTATCGTTTTATCGCCCAGCCCTATGTGGTGATGAGGTGTGAGCGAGCGCGCTCAGTCAGAGCGCCGCTGCGTCGTGTTTTTAAGGCTTTAACTTTAAACAAATCTGCATGAGGCTGTGGCTCCAAACCTTCAGTGTGTCATCGATCATTAATTAATGATTATTAAAGCCGTCAGCATTAGCATGAACGTGGCGGCTGTGGCTCAGGAGGCAGAGCGGTCGTCCACCCATCAGGAGGTCGCTGGTTCGATCCCTGGCCTCGGCAGTCCACGTGCTTTGGATGAAAGCGTCTGCCAATGACTGACTGTGATGGCTTGAGTGTTTCCTGGATTAAACCGTCAAACTGAGTAAACCTGTAGCATCGCCGAGACGTTCTGTCTGCGTTTTGTCCCAGCTCGTCTGTCCCGTCGCAGCAGCGTCTTCTGTTCATCTGCAGCTTTTACTCCGAAGCTCGAGGCTTCATGTTCTCGTCCGTCCGTCCGTCTCATTCTTACGAATGTTTCGTCTCACGACTGCATGGACAGAATTTCATTACATTGACCACAAACATCCACTTTGGACTCAAAGGACAGACTGAGACCCTGTCTCTCATGTGGTCAGATCCTGAATCAGTGTCTGATGGTTCAGTCTGCAGCTTCGGTGCAGCAGCTGATTGGTTAAGCTGATGTTGATCTTCAGGTGATGGTCGTTGCTCCGTGTGATGAAGCTCTCTGTCCATCCTTTGTCCTCCTCTGGACAAACAGTCTCTGAGTGAAGACAACATGTCTCTACCTGGACATCATTCACTGAATCAGACGTGTCCTCACACTCATGCATCTGCAGTAGATGTTTGTAGGATGACATCACTGATGATGTAACACGATGATGTCAGTGAGTCATTACTGTTATACAATCCCACCCTGACGGTTTGTCCCCCCACGAGCCCCCAGACTCACTTCACTGTTCAGAACACTGAGCAAAGTTTATTGGAGAATGAACACCCAGAACCAATCAGACAGGACTTGGAGGACAGAGCGAAGCAGGTGTGAACGGCCGCTCTGACAACACGCGTGTCGGCGTGTCGGCTTGTCGGCGTGTCGGCGTCAGTGCGACTGGGAACAATTAGGATTACACAAGCTGAAGTCAGGGAGGCTGATCAGAGCCAGAGCCACTGTTATATAAGACAGAGAGAGGTCAGAGGTCTCTCACACACACACACACACACACACACACACACACACACAGTCTGCTTTACTCAGTAAAAGTACTTTAAAGTTGTACTTCTTTAGAAGTCTGCGTGTACTCAAAATGTCTTCTTGCTTCAGAAAGTGATTAACATGTTCCTCCTTTCAGCTCTCACCTGGGCGGGCTCTCACCTGGGCGGGCTCTCACTGAGAAGTGGAGTCTGAGTTAAAGGCAACATTCATCGTAACACACTGGAAGTGTCTTCTAAGTTACTGGAGGCAGAAACTGATTGTGGTTGGTTGAGACAGCTGTCAATCAAAGCTAGATGAAAAGATCTTGACTCTAGGTTCACTTAGAATCTTTTGCACTCTGTGAGCAGACCTTTGTTAAAGCTCAGGTAAACAGGAAGTGGACCTCAAGTCAACCTATTTTGCTCCAGTTCTGTTTTTTCACACCGAAGTTGAAGTGATTTAGAAAATGTGACCAGACAGAAATGACATTTGTGAAATATCAGCACTGTTTGAGTCTAAGACAGAGCGACATGAGCGTTAGCTACAGCACCACCAGGTGTTCAGCAGAGGTGAATGTGGAATGGACCCGTGTGTCTCGGCTGTGATGTGAATACACCTGAAGATCTGAAGCCTCGAGGCGTTTGTGACTCTGTTCACCTCTAAGCTGCTCAGTGAGACAGGACTCATGCTGAGCTGTGAAGAGTCTTCATGTCAACACTAACATGTTCAGTTAGCATGTTAGCATGCTAACATGTTCAGAGGTTAGCATGTTAGCATGCTAGCACCAGTTTTTACAGAACATTTCATTCTGTTGATTTATTTATTAATTATGTCTCTGTCTGTCTCTCTCTCTCTCAGGACCATCATGCACCTGAAGTCGTATCCGAAGCTCGTGCGCTCAGAGTTGCGTTTGGATGCGGTTGGTGTCCAGACGCTGTCCCAGCAGAGCAGTCTGTTTGTGAGCCAGCAGGGGGCCCTGCGGAGGACCTGCAGCGGTAACCATGGCAACATCAGCCGCCTCCCCCTCAGCGTCATCTCCACCAACACGCTCCGCTGCAGCAGCACGATAAGCAACAGCAACGTCAGCAGCAGCGCGGCGTCGCTCCGGCTGAAGGCGTCGACCAGCGCGGCCCTGCAGCTCCTCCCTCCTCCGCCGGGCTACAAGAACGAAGCGCTCAGTCTGTGTCAGACCGTGGCCGAGGACGCCGATGCCCCGCTGGACATCTGGACCGTCATCAAGCCTGGACATGTCCGTGAGAAGATTGCCATCTTCGCTTCAGATGGGGTGCGGACAGATGGCGCTGGAGACAGCGAGCGCATCTCAACAAATGGTTCTGGCAGTCGAGACAGGACGCCGGCGGGGTGTACCAACCATGCTGCCATTACAGGGATGCTCCGGGCTGTGAAGGCTAAGGGAAGCTGGGAGGAAAACAGCAGCGCCAAGCGGCGCCGCAGGTCAGGAAACAGCCAGAACCTCCAGCAGGACCAGAGGACCCAGGCCCTGAACACACAGCAGCACACCCACAAACAGTCTCCACAGTGTCCAGACTCGACTCAGCGGTCGGCCGGCGGGACCGGAGGCGAGGCGGGGACAGCAGCGGAGGAGGGGGAGCAGAAGGTGTCGGTGGTGGAGATGGTGGCGTTCCTGGAGCAGAGAGTCAGCGAGCAGCGGCCGGACTCCAAACCTCTGCTCGCCCTCCAGAGGAGCTCCACTACCATCACGCTGTCCAGAGCTCCGCCCCCTGAGGTCAGAGAGGGGTCAGAGGTCAGGGGGGAGGAGCCAGAGAGCATCAAGGTGTCAGACATGGTGGCCAGGCTGGAGTCCGAATGTCTGAGGAGGAGGACGGAGGGAGATCTGTCAAGGAGCAACAGCTTGAGGAGGACGGTGGGACGAGTCCTGCTCGCCACCGTGGACCACATCTCCACCCCCTGCCAGCCTTTGTCACCATCATCAGTGACATCATCGTCTTCATCATCACTGCAAGGAGCTCCGAGTGCAAGCAGGGAGCCAATCATCTGCTCAGAAACGCCCAGCACAGAGTCACCTGCCTCAGCTCTGACCGCGCCCCTTCCCACTCCCTCAGGTGAGGCTGCAGTCAAAGGTCAGGAGGGCGGGGTGGGCAGAGGTCTGGAGACACAGACCACGCCCCCCCACCCTGAGGAGGCGGAGCCTCTGCCCGGCTTATTGTTTCTGTCTCTGCCTCCCGTTGACCCCACCCCTCCCCCCACAGACTCAGAACCACGCCCCCCTTGCTGCTCCGCCCCCCCTCAGTCCTGCCCCCCTCTTGTTTGCTCTGACTCTGGCAGCCAATCTGAGAGAAAGAGGAGGAGGAGGAGAAAGGCTGACGGAGCTCAGGAGGAGGAGGTCGCCGTGGTGCCCGTGGGCCGGCGTGCGTCGGTGTCACATGACTTCCTGGAGATGCGTCAGCGGCTGCAGCAGCTGCTGGAGCCGCAGCCTTACCTGGCCGTGCTGCCGCATCACCTGCTGGTCAAGATCTTCCTGCTGCTGCCCACGCAGAGCCTCGCCGCGCTCAAGTGCACCTGCCACTACTTCAGGTTCGTCATCGACACCTACGGCGTGCGGCCCGCCGACTCGCTGTGGGTGTCCGACCCCCGCTACCGCGACGACCCCTGCAAGCAGTGCAAGAAGCGGTATGGCCGCGGCGACGTGTCGCTGTGCCGCTGGCACCACAAGCCCTACTGCCAGGCGCTGCCCTACGGCCCCGGGTACTGGATGTGCTGCCACGGCGCCCACAGGGACGCGCCCGGCTGCAACGTGGGCCTCCACGACAACCGCTGGGTGCCGGCGTTCCACAGCATCAACGTGCCGATCTACAGGAGGAGCCGCGAGGACGAGCACGAGCGAGCGGGTCACTGACCGAGACGTGAAGGAGACGAACAGGACGTCAGAAAGACGCGTCCAGGTCAGTCTGAGGGACGGACATGTTTATTTAAAGGGAACACACGCTCAGTCCATCTGGACATGTTTTAACTCGTCGTCGTTGGGTGAGTCGCCTCAGGCAGCGCGGCGCCCCCTGCTGCTCAGAACGCCTCCATCAGAGCGCCAGTGTCATCTGCTTCCTGTTGCTCGCTCACGTGTCATCAGTCAGCTCGTTAGCAGCGTGTCGTCGGTGACGAGCAGCAGTCGGAGGAAGGAAGAGTCCCGGCCAGGACTCCTCTTCTTCTTGGACTGTTGGAGTGGAGAGAAACTGACATCACACCAGGAAGTAAATCACTAAACCGTCATATCAATTGTCAGCTGACAGGTTTACTGTCATTCATTCAGGAGTCGTGTTTTCAAAAGGTTTCACTGCTGTCCAATGGTCACGTGACGTTTTTTCCGGTGATCAAATCCAAAGTGATTTCATTTGTTAAGTCATCGTCGTGCATGAAGCTCAGCTGAGCTTGAAGAAGAGGAGAGCAGCTTCGAGCTTCATCGTCCATCTGAGCTTCACCACGTTTCTGCTGTGGAATCAAAAGGTTTCCTCGTTTCTTTACTGCAGTGTGTGTTCCTGAACGCATCATCGGTCCATCAGAGCGAGGTGTGTTTAAGGAGCTCCAAACTGTGGAGACACTGGATCGATCAGTACGTCGTCAATCAGATCATCAGCAGCAGCAGCTGGACAGTTGATCACATGATCGACACTCGGTCGTAAACGCTCGCTGGTGATGAGCGTTTTTCATATTCCTGACATTTTCTGGACCGAACGGTTTATTGCCCAATCAAACTTCCCAGATGAATTAATATGAAAATAATGGAGGCGGGGCTTCAGAGGGCGCCGTGTTTGGAGCGACAGTGAATCCGCAGTCGATGAACTTTGCCTGCACCTTGTTTGTGTTTACATTTGTACATAAATCATAAAGAGTCTGAGTTTGTTCCTTCAATCAGCGCGGTGATAATCACCTCGGACAGGAAGAGAGGAAACGTGGCCTTGAGTGTCGAGACGATGCAATATGAAGCGTGACTGTGGAGAAAAAAAGAGTATCAGGGGAGAAAAAATGACCTTTGACCTTCAGAGTTTTTTTAAGGTTTGTTGTTTTCTGTCTGCAGCTGTTTCTGTTCAAGTTTGGCTTTAATAAAGTGCTTTCTCATTGGTTCTTCTTCGGGCTTCATTTGATTCAATCATTTCATTCATGTGTTCACAAACAATCTGTTTCTGGGCTCGAAATGTGCCGCCGACACGTCCAGAAGTCAAGTGTGAGGCTTTCTGTCCGTCTGAGGACTTTTCACCTGGTCCACAGGTGTTCTGTTCATTTTACACCCAAGAAGAAGGTGATTCAGTTTGACTTCAAACAATGTTTCGGTAAAACTTTTTAAATAAAAAACAACTATAATCATAGTCATGTCTGGTTCCCATGATGCTTTGGGGGATGTAACCAGGAAGTACAATGCTGCCATGGAGTCATACAGTGTCTCCATTAAAGTCTGCTGAATTAGATGTTAGCTGCTGCTGTTAGCGGCTACTAAGTCACTGAATCAGATCAACATGTTTCATGTCTGTTGTGTGTCCTCTTCTTTATATCTATACCTGTATATTACCTATCTATACTTAAATATATAAAGTCCATGTCTCTTTATTTGCGTAGTACTTCTGTATATGTTGGCATGACCTCACTCTCCTGCACACCTGTCCACCAGGTAACCCAAACCCAGGATTTTTGTGAGTCTGAGCTTTAATAGCGATCATATTTAACCTTCGTTAAATCAAACCGACTTCAGTCTCTGCAGAGTTTTTAAGCAAACTTTATTTTACAGACGCTTCATATAAATTCATTATTTCACTTTACTTACAAACGCTAAACTCTGTCGATGACATCATGCAGCTGTGATGTCACGTTGGCGCCGTGACCTCAGACAGTCTCTCCAGCAGCTGGAAGTAGTTGTATTTGATGTCGTACTCCATGTCGTACCAGAAGTTCACTGCAGCAGAGAGAAGAAAGAGTGCGGCTAAGTTCACAGAATGCACCTGAAAGCAGCGTTTAAACGCCGAGCGTCTCCGTTCACATCCACGTGTTCGTGACGTGTTGATGAGTTTACTTCATGACAACAAACAGCAGCAACAATGAAACAGAAATCAGCTGCTGATGGTTTCCAGTAGTTGCAGAACACAGCTGTTCTGTTGGAGAACGTCACGCCGTCTTCTTCTCTGACAGCAGAAGGAAGCAGGAAGCACACCGACAGTTTCTCGAGGCTCCTCAATGATTGAGATTAAAACAACTCAAAGCTTTATGAACCTCGTATTTCAGTCTTTGTGTGAACACGGCTTCAGTCGTGAATCTACAGAGTTTTAAGCCTGCGGTGCGTTCAGGTGCAGCGTTTGTACCTGCGATGCAGCCGTGGGACTGCTGGACGTGGTGGAACCACAGGGACGGCAGGAACAGCATCTCTCCGGCCTTCACGCTGCAGCGCAGAGGCTGAGCTCTCCGGTACTGCGGGTAGCGGTCCAGGTCTGGGTCCAGAGGGTCCAGAGGGATCCACGGGACCTGAGGGGACACGGGGCGTCAGGGTGAACTGCAATGTTTTACACAGGGCACAGGGAGCGCTAGGAATTACAGACACCTGAATGCACCTTCTCAGAGTCTCTCTGGTCGATGACCTCAAACTTGCCGTCGTCCCGCTGACGGTAAACAGCTGGCTGATACTCACCTGACAAGACAGATGTTACTGTGGTTACTGCTGTGATGGAGGGTGGTTACTAAGGTTACTGAAGACCAAATGTGGTTGCCATGCTTACCGTAGGGGATGAATGGTCGGTCTGTGGGCGGCAGCAGGATGAAGGTTTTCTCTCCAGAGATCACACAGTACAGATTCTCATAGTGGTCTTTGTGCACTGACACAGAAAACACACACACACACATTCATGTGTGTTCATTATACACACACTCTGTTCATACATTTAAACACTATGGGATGTGTGCTGCATTCAGGTCTCACTCGAAGTGACGGCGCCCGCCTCTCCCAGCCAAAAATTGACAGCATCTGGTAACTTTCCTAAAAGAAGAGGAAGAAAGGTTCATTATGTTAAAGGTCCTGCAGAGGAAACACTCGCTTCAGTTCATCAGATTTAAGAGAGAAATCATTTAAATTTAGCCTTAAAATGATGATGAGGGTGATGATGATGGTAAAATTCATATATTAGTTTGAAACATTGTCATTAGTATAAAAGTACAACTTCCTTCAGTGTGTGAAGTGACCGCTGTCAAAAAACGCAAGACTTCAGAAATACTGAAGTCAAATAAAAAGAAACACTAAATTAAACAATGAAAATACAATAAAAGAAAAACAAACAAAATATATATCATCTGTTGTTTTCAGCTCTTTTTAAATTTGAAAAAGTAACTCCACAGAGGACATGATTCACTAGAGAGAAGTCTAAAAAGTCTACAATTAAATAATAAAGTCAGTCATTAGTGTTTAAATCAAAGCAGAAAACAAAAATGTGTTATTATTGTAATTCCCCTCCTGACCGCCGGCGGCGGCACTGAGCTCACAGCTCACATTAGGCGCCATCTTGGATTTCACGGCCGCCTCAGAGGTAAACAGACCTTAGCCGCACTCCACCTGAATAAGTTGAGTTCAAGACTTTTACAGCACCGACACGTCCATCTGAAACCGCCTGAACCGTCGCTGGGAAGCTGAACTTTAATCCAGCGGGTTCGTGCTGGCTCACTTTGCTCGAAGAGAAAGATTTTGACCGTTAAACGCTTCGACTCCGCGTTCGGAGGAGCACCGAGCTGGGAGCAGCTGAAGTTTCCGATGCCGCACCGCTGCAGCGTGTGTGACGCTCCGATACCGAGACAAGCTAAAGGCTACAAACGGAAATCCCTGCTGTCACTCATCGACAGAAAGAGCGCGCGGGCACTTTTCCCACATCTTAATACCCAAGAGGCGTTTTTATGTTTCGGCTGTGTGCGAAACGTTTATCAGAAAACTAAGAAATGCGGTAAAAAGCGGATTTATGTGGACCCGAAGTCCCCGGACCGTCCAGCCCCCTCTGTCCCAGCGGAACCGCCGCCTCCGAAAAAGCTCAAGAAGAGACTCAAAACGACGCTTAACGAACATGACTACGCGTCCCAGGAGCCAACGCCCTCCCCCGGGCCCGACCCTCCGCTTGCCCGGCGCGTCCACCGCGGACCGATGGCTCAGGTGTGCGTGTACCTGCGGAGGAAGAACTTCACCTCCGCGCTGAACCGACTGCTGCAGGTGTCCGGCTTCACGGAGGCGCTGATCAAATTGTGCAGAAAAACCATCTCCAACGAGGTGAGACACATTTATTCCGTTGAGCCCAGACCTCAGTCACGACAGCAAGAGTCAGGAAAAGTCACACCTGTACACCTGACAAACGGTAGAATAAGCACTGAGCTGTGGAAGCCCACAGGTGCTACTAGGTACTAAATAAAAGTGTAATTACATTAACTGAAATTAAAATGAACTGGAGACGGAGAACAGGATGTTTCACCAAGTCGTGGACAGATGGTCCATTAAAAAAGCTTCTGTGACACAGACTGAAAATGTCTCTGCAGCGTAAAGTGATGGTGAACGACCTGGACGGACCCTACAGGAGGACCTTCAGCCCCGAGAACCTGTCGGCCTTCAGCTGGGATAAGACTACGTCCTGGGCTGAAGAGAAGGCTCCTCTGACTGTGGCCTGTCTCAGATCTATGTTCCCCCCCCCTAAAAAGCTCCAGAAACAGATGGTGAATTACAGCCCGGGGAATAAAGCACGGTGGGTCAACACTGATGAAAACCTTCAGAAATGGTTTTAAAGATGGACCTGCTCCTGATATTTGTTCTGAAATTGGCTGAACTGTTTGTTGTAGTTTCTTCAGGATCATGAACGTCACTCAGTATTTGGGTGTTTCAGACGGATGACTGACGAGGAGGTGAAGCAGATGTTGGACCGGAGGATCAGCCTCCTCCTCTCGGTGCCTCTGTACACCAGCACGCTCAGAGCCTCCTTCCTTCAGACCGCCTTCAGCGTGGAGATGCTCAGACACCGCTGTCCCATCAAACTCTTCGCCATCATGAACAGCCTCGGCATCTCGCAGTCCAAAACCACCGCCAGGATCCACGCCAAGAAGCTCGCCGAGGAGCATGACCGACAGGTGAAACAGTGGAGAGACTAGATCCAGGTGAGGAGCCAAAGACTCTTCCTCTTCCCGTCTTTGTTCTAGCCTCCATGTTTCCTCCACATGCTTTGACTTCAGGTGAAGGTGCAGACCAGATCAGCTGAGCACCGATAGTTTCAAGTGTTTAGGTGGATCTCTTTAGATCTGGACCATCTCTGAATCCATCCTGTCCATGTCGACTGTGATTGAGTCGTTTTGAGTTTCATGTGGGCTGTTTTCACTTTGCTCTCTGGACCCGAACCCCGACCTGAAGTTTGACGGACTCGTAGAAGCACCGCAGGAGTTTCAGAAGGAACACCTGTTTCACGAGGTGAGAAGAACTTTAACCACAAACGCTGAAAGACTGGAAGAAGTAATGTGTTGGATGTTGTGTTGTTTGACTTGTGTTCAGTTTCATTGTGAGTGTATTTTGGTGTTTCCCTGAAGACTGTTTTCATCAAGAGTCAGTTAGCATTTCGGGCTAAGCTAAACACTGAATACATGAAGCTGCCTCACCAGAGAAAAGCCATCCAGCTCCAAGTCAGTTTGTTCGTCTCGTTTGAGGATTTCAGGATATGATGAAGATGCTCCTCAGCGAGAAGAGCGAGAACGCTCGAGGAACCTTTCATCACATCATCTCGCTGTTTCACTTCAAGACTTTCAACAACACGGCCAAAGACTACTTCCTGAACATGTGGGACTTCATAACGGTGAGACCGCTCCGTCTCCACTTCATTTCCTGTGGACGGCGGTTGTAATGAGCACTGCAGCCTGTAGGGGGCGTGAGCAGCACTTCACACTGACAGCCGTGGTATTAAACTTATTCAGTCAGTCACCTTAACCTCTAACCAAAAGCACATGTTCATCTTCCGCACAGTTTGTGACGACGGCGTACGTGACTCTGTTTGCTGTGTCAGACTGTGGTCTGGACTCTGTGGACCAGAGACCCCCAGACTACCCCTCTCAGGTCTCGGCTCAGATGGACTGGCTGAGTGATCTAGCTCACGGACTGGTGGACCTGGTGTAGATGCCTCCACCTCAGGAGGATATCAACACCGCTGCTGCCGCCGCCAGTTGCTGCGATGAAGAGAAGAAGAAGAAAATATTCCCCTTCTGTTACTGCAGAGAAGGTAGGAAGCCGAGAGTCACACAGGGGACGATTCAAAGACAGCTTAGGAGAGGCAGGACGACGTCAGGACGACGTCAGGAGTGTCGATTCAGGTTTCTGTGGCTGTAGTTTGGTTTTAATACAACAGCAGGTCCTGCAGTGCTTTTCTTGTCATTGCTAATAGCTGTAATACCTGTTTAGTATAATGAAGCTATTATTGCCTTTATTGGATAATTTCACAGCCCGACATGAAACCAGAGGGGTGACATCATTGTTGGTCCACAGCTGGACCTGAACTGGGGCTGCGTGCTGCTACTCTTGTTAAACCAGTAAGCAGTCTGGAGTGCGTCATGGGAAGAGTTAGATGTTTTGTTTTTTGTTGTTGTTTTTACTTCTGTTGTCATTTCTGTGTTTTTATCGGTAGTTGTAGTTTCGTTGAAGTTAAAGCAATGAACTGACGGTGTGTCTGTCTTTTACACCACGCCCGTTCTTGTCATTGAAGAGAAACCCGGTGAGCAGCTGCTGCGGTGCTGCAGTAACCTGTGTCCAGGAATCTGGTTCCATGAGGGCTGCGCTCGGACTCAGACCCTCTCGGACCCACACGAGGACTGGTTCTGTGGTCCGGACTGCGGCGCCAACGGGACCTACGTGTACTGCCACTGCAAGGAGCAGAGAGGGGGCCAGATGGTCCAGTGTGGACTGATGGACAAGTGCAGGAGACACGAGTGGTACCACAGAGACTGTCTGCCAGCGGCCGAGCGAAGCCGAGCCGAGCAGAGTGAGACGTCCACACATCAGAATCTACCACAGATGATTAGTGTCAGCCTGAGGAGTCGCTCGGTTAGCTAGCAGCTCAGTCAATTTGTCAGCGTTAGTGTGTTAGCGGCTCCCGTTAGTAGTGAACTGATGTTCAGGCAGCTCTCGCTGGATCATGTGACCCTGAAGCAAAGTTAACAACATGACGAGTCTCTGGATGATTCAGAGAAACTGTGACTGTACACTGAATTCCACCGTAGATTTTAGGAAAGCAGAGATGTGTCACTGCTTCACAATTACGGTACACCACTCCACCTCCTGATTGGTGGACGACCGCTCCACCTCCCGAGCCACAGCTGCCCCTGTTTTCCTGTATCTGACAGTGTTTGTAGAACTTAACAGACTCCTCGTTAATCTCTGTCAAACAGCAGCGTCTGCTGTTGCTTACCTTAACATCAGTCACGTATCCTGACATTTTGTGCTTAAATATTGAAAACACTGTCTGGGTGCTGATTGGCTGAACTGATGCTTTTGGTGGTCCATGTGTTCCAGCTCCGTGGTTCTGCTCAGAGTCCTGCTCCAGGGCATCTGACGGCGAAGACTTCCTGTTCAACTACACCAGGGCCGTCGTGTGGGAGGGGCTGTACCACATGGCCAGACGGGACGCCATCCAAGAGGGAGACGGAGACGCCATGACGGACTTCTGGAAGATGGACCTGGTCCTGCTGTGGACCAGAAGACACCTGCAGCTGTTCAACAGCAGCCACCAGATGATCACCGGTACGAGTCGGAGGACGTCAGTCGGCCTTCAGACGTTACAGGCAGTCACATCCGTCCCTAAAACAGCAGCTGCTTCTCTATCAGCACGGCGTCCTGTGGTCATGGTTGTTGTCATGGTTACCGTGTGTACAGGGGTGGAGGGGTTCTACTCGGAGCGCGTCAGACAGGACATGAAGTGGAACCGAGTGTCCAACCTTCAGGGAACATCTGGAGGAAACGTCAGCCAGGACCTCCTGACTGAGCTCCTGATCAGCGAGTTCAAAGGTCAGTTCACGCCAAAATGTTTCATTCAGAGACTCCAAACTTCATTTATACAGAGCAGAGAATCAGCGCAGTCAGGCCAGACCAAATGTCTACTGCCGCTAAGATGAAGAGCTGTGTGTCTGCCCTCACCTGTCCCCTCAGGTGCGATCGAGTTCGGGAAAGGCAGCTACACAAAGCAGCAGGTGGAGCAGAGCGCTCAGCTGGCCGGAGCTCAGGCCAAACACCTGGACAGACTCTTCTTCACAGGCGGAAACCCTCTGAACCTGTCCGCATATCTGTCCCGTCTCACGTCCTCGTCCCGCACGAGGACAGAGGACGTGTCCCGGTTTGTGGAAGAGTTCAAGAAGGACGAACTGTTCAGGTTCAGACCAGGAAGGAAACATCAGGGCTTCGACAGGTTCAGCTACCAGCGGAGAGTGAGACAGCCGGAGAGGATGGGCAGCAGCATGAGGCGTCTGTCTGCAGAGCTGGACCGACGGAGGGGCGGCGTCCTCTGAGAGCGGCCCACAGGTGAGGGCCACGAGTCACGTGATATTGTGACATCACCTGTGTGAGGCAAAGATATACGTATGCAGTATCTATATTTAACCGTCTGGACCCCCAACCCACCGGCGGGTTTGGAAAGCATGAGGCCGCAGAGCGTGGCCAGAAAGTGTAACCACACAAAGCTCTTAACCTCATGTTTAAGAAGAAATTCAACTTGTTCTTTCTTGATTTGGTTTTATTTCTGTCAAACTGCTTCACTGTCAGGTTTTCACACTCAAACACTTCAGAAAATACTTTTACTGCTATCTTTTATAGAGAGGAACAGAAATATTTCTGTAATATTTAAGATGAACTGAATAAAGACTGAATTCACTGAAAAAAGACGCAAGTGAAACGATTGATGGACGTGATTGGCTGCCTCAAACAGGAAGTGACACGTTTTTTGATTGTGAGCTGACTGACGAGTTTTGCTTTGTCTTCCAGTTTTCAGTTTTTTATTTCCTTGATGCTCATTGGCCCTGAACGAATAAAACAGGTTTTCAGCAGTTTTGGGGGTTTTGTGTGAGACGTCGTGTGACACAGAAACAGGAAGTGCTTTTTCTGAATATGCACACAGTTCATCACAGACTCATCTGATTATTTTCATACTTAATAGATTAAAAATAGGAGACGTGGCGTTTGAAGACATCACGGATGTTTGTGCGCCTCAGCGTGCGTCCGCTGTCTGACGTCTTAACATCTCATCGTCTCCACGTCACAAGAACAGAACGACCGTCCAGTCTGTGTTGGTTTGACCACGTGAAGGCGCGGTGACACGGAGGATTCACAGCAGAGCGCCTGGATCTGGTTCCTGACTGGCTGATTTCAGTTCTCATGTTCAGGACCACTTCTAGACAGTGGGACAACAGTATTTCCCTCGGCGCTGGAGGGACGTTAAGCTGGAAACGAAGCAGCGTGAACTCACCGAGCGCGGCGCTCATCCAGGACACGTGAGGCTCCACGTCGTCCGTGAGCTCCGGGAGCTCGTCGAGCAGGTTGGAGCACTGCTTCTGAACATAGAGGACCCCCGAGACCTGGACCTGCAGCACACAGGACGGAAGGACAAGCATCCAGTACCAGCAGTAAGAGTACACAGTACTGCAAGATTCATGTAGTTTTATGCATGACACAGAAGTAAACTGATTATTTCTAGTATAATCTAAGCAAACGTGTTTTAGCTGACAGAGAAATGAAGTAGCATCAAATGTACCTCAAAATTGTACATAAGTACTGGAGTAAATGTACTTGGTTACTTTCCATCACTGAGATCAGGAAACTGTTTCATGGTAACTAGTGCTCAGTGTGTACTCAGTGTGTACTCAGTGTGTACTCAGTGTGTACTCATACTCATCTTTAATGTACAAGCTAACAGGAAATGATGCAGAACATCACAAAACGTCTGTTGTTGTAATAATGAAAGTACTTCATAATGCAGTACATGTCAGTGTCATCAGTGTCCTGTATCAGGATCATGTGTATACCAGAGAGTATTAGTACTGCTTACTGTGTGTACTCCGTGAGCTGTACTAGTACTCAGTTCTTGCTCTCTCACCTTCCCCTCGATGACGTCGAGCACAGAGGAAAAACTCATGCGTCTCTCCTCCGGCATCACGAAGCGATCGCCGCTGACGGCGTCAGCGTAGCCGTTAGGAGTCACCGCCACGCTGATGACCTTTGACCCCACCTTCTCCCTGGCAGGGAACATTCACATCATTTTCAGTGGATCTAAATCACCTGACCACAGAAGAAGAGCGGTGCAGGTGTAGCTGGGAAGGGCTTCCTCACCGCAGGTAGTCTGGGGTCCACCTGGACAGCGCCGGCCAATGACTGATGGCGTTGCGGATGATGCAGGGTTTGTTTGGACCAATCCAGTCGCGGTAAAACTGTAGCGGGTCAGGGGGCTCCTCCAGGTAAGGCACTGATTGGTTTAGGTACAGATCTGAAAGGTAATCAATACCCAATCATTGTGATTGATCTGCTGAGTCTGCGCTGTGAGCAGCAGCCTCACTGGCTGTGATACTGTACCATAACAAGTACCCGTCAGTAGTAGTAACAGTAATACCAGTGAGTAAAAGTCCCAGTCAATAGTAGTACCAGGAGTAATACTAGCAATAGTAGTTTGAGTAACAGTAAGTAGTAGCTGTAGTAGTGGCGGTCTTTGCAGTGGTAGTACAGTTGTAGTATTAATAGCAGGAGTAACAGCAGTAGTAGTTGTAGTACTACACGTACTGGCAGTACTCGTCTCACCGTGAGCCTCCAGAGAAAACTCAGCCAGTCGTTTCTTCACAGACTCCATTTTGAGTCTTCGTCATCACAAACGGATCGATTATCAACCGGAAGTGCGTCACAGAGACCTCGTCAGATGCCTGATCAGGTATCGGTTCTGATATCTGTTAAATCGGCTGCTGTCAGATTCTTCCAAACGTCCTGCTGCCATGCGGACGCGTTTACCTCCGCTGCGCATGCGCAGAGCCGCGAGCTGTGGCGTTAATTGAGCAGGTCTCCCCCTGCAGGAGGGAGGCTGAACTGCAGCGCGCGGCCGGCACTGATACTAATACTAATGTCATCTAATGATTACTGCTGGCTGCCGTGGTACAAAATATAACCGAGTAATAAAACCTGCTGTTTTCCATGGATGAAACTGTCCCGCAGTGTGAAGTAAGAAGCTGCTACATTAAAGTGATGAACAGTGAATCCACCAATAATTATCATCCAATAATATTTTATTCAGCATCATGAGTAATTTTACTCATTACTTTAGTGCTTGACTTGTGTACTTTTACTTCAGTGTGGGACTTGAACCGAGTACTCAGCAGACAGCAGCTGTTGCAGCATTTGATGAGTTCAGGATTGGATGCAGCTGTGCAGCTCTCAGCCTGGATCAGGTCCTGGATCAGGTCCTGGATCAGGTCTTCACTCATGGACGAGTCGGCGTTGGAGCGTTACTTTGATGACTCCATTGCAAATGTGAGTAGAGACTGTGGACTGTCTGTGAACGTCCAAAACTTTATTTAAACCTGAATGTGTCATGAGTCAGTGAACACACGCCGGCTTACATTTGACTTTCTTTCATTTGTGACCTGTTTTTTTTCTCTGTTTTTATTCTGTGAATGAAACAAATCAAATATACATTTTTAAAAGCTTCAATCGTTCTCTCACATTTCAGTTTTTGCATTTCACCTTAGACATGAGGCTGTTTTTATTTCTTACTCGATCAGACATTAATCCAATTTGAGTTGCTCTAAATGTTTAATATTCCCAGTTTGTTGAACAGCGACCTCTTTGACAGCAGAACCTTCACAGTGACAGACTTCCAGTTTTCTGGTCTGGGGGAGCAGAGCCTGATGGTGGATGTGGATCCGGATCAGTGTTTCTGATCCACCATGTGGTTTTTTCTCATGCAGGACTCCAGCCTCATTTTGGGGGAGGAGCTGGGCCTCCAGAACCCCGCCCCCCCTTCACCTGTTCCCGCCCACAATCAACAGGACCCCTCTTCCTTCCTGTCGATGAAGGCGGGGCCTGGCAGAGAGGCCGCCGATGAGCTCGACCTCAGCTTCCTACCTGATGAGCTTGAGTCCAGTCGTCATGACAACACAGGTATGACATCACCATCAAAGTCTGCGTGTAACAAAGGTGAAAATAAACCTGAACAAAACCTTTTAAAGTGTTTGACGTCAGCTGAGAGACTATGAATAAAGATTTGGTCAAAATAAGAAATGAAGTCAAGCTTTCAGATGATGATCAGAAACAAACGTTGACTCCAGCTCACGTCTTCAAATCAGACCTCTGGAGTCCAAAGAATCAGAAAAACCAAACCCATCGAGTCTCCAGTCAAACTGCAGCAGTGCCGTGTATCGCTGAAGGAGCTGCGGGCACCGGGATGTGTCCTCCACCACGCCTTCGGTGCCTGCTGCTCGAGGAAAAAAAAAGGGCCTTTCTGTGTGGAGTTTGCATGTTCTCCCCGTGTTCACCTGGGGTATCCTCCGTAAAACATACCCCCACTAAAAACATGCAAGAAGATCACCACCTGACCAATGGTGACAAAACGCAATTGGGTCCCCGGGCGCCGCTTGGATGGCAGCCCACCGCTCCTGGTCTGCCGTGGAGGAAGGACGACCAGGATGGGAGAAATGCGGAGGACGAATTTCACCTTCGTGTGCAGTGTCCAGTGCATGTTGTGTGATAATAAAGGGGAATGT
>NC_135087.1:447500-477500 GCF_051107435.1 Chaetodon auriga
ATCTTCGTGTCGGGGAAAGTGGTTTTAACCGGTAAAGACACTTAAACGTGGACATGAGCTGGTGCAGACCAGCAGAGGGCTGAGTCCAGCAAACACTATCGTCTACATTCACATCTCTGTCTGTCACCGTTCTGCTCAAACGTGCTTCACAGGTGTTTTCAAGCATCTCACGATTCAAACTTTACGTCATAACAATGTTTTTATCTGACAGGTTCCAGATCTCAGAATTAGTAAAGACAGAATGTGTTTGTACTAATGAAGATATGAATCTGAACACACTGATCGACTAATTAAGAAATTAAAGTCCTGTGGTTGTGAAACACGGACTAACTGTAATTATGGGATGTTTTTTCATTATTATGAAATAGAGGTCTTGTCATTAGGAGATGCAGCTCTGAATGAATGAATGAATGCGGCACATTTCCACATAACACTCATTCACACAGTTGTAATAATTCTGTAGTTGTGTGTTAACTTGCAGGAGCTAAAGAACGAGCTGAGATCTACGAAGCCTTTGAGAACATTTATCCGATCCTGAGGGGCTTCAGGAAACAGTGAGGCGACCTTTGATGTCACTTCCTCTTCGTATGTGAATAGATGGACTTTCCTTTGTGTCGTTTACTTTGTGTTGTGGATGGTGAATGAATCAGCTGTTTGTATCAGTCTGTCCAATGTTTGACCATCTTGAATAAATAGCAGCTTTCCGAAATCGCAGCACAGAAACATTCTGTGAAACACAAACTTTGATTTTAATTTCTTCTCTTGAATGTTTCCAGCTCAGAATCATTCGGAATCAGCTGACTTGAAATGATTTGGATGAATGAGACTTGAGTGTCGGTGACTTCACGTCAGTACTACGGAACAAAAAGTGTCTCTCGGCGTCTCAGAATGATGATTCAGTGTCTCATCAGTTTCACTTCAACCTGCAGGAACATGAGTGAGTGAACGTCAGTGAGTCTGTCTGAGTGTGAATGAATGAATGTTAATGTGTCTGTGAGTGAGTGAATGATGGGTGTGTTTGAAGCTGCAGTACTTCCTGGACTCCGCCCATAACATGACGTCACTACATAAACAAACCTCGGCCTTGGCGTCACGTTTTCAGAGGAAACAGGAAGTGGCGGATTCATCGTCTGCTCATCAAAACAAAAACATTTCTTTGTGAGCTCGTGGCCTCCTCGAGTTAAAACCTGTCCGTGAAATGACCGGAAACATTAGAGTCAAGCCGCGAGGGGCTCGACATGGAGCCGTTTAGCGCGCGAGTCAATCGGTTCTTTGGTTCGTTGTGGTTTTGAAAAACAAGTGCTAACGTCCGATTAGCTTGAAGCTCAGCTAGCTGTTAGCTGTCCCTCTCCATGGCGTCCTCAGCGGGACTCCCACCGCTCGGCCCGGACCGTGCTGCTTCGTCCTCCTGTCCTCACTCCGGCGGGAGGCCGCCTCTCCGCCCCTATCACCACCATCAGGCTCACTCCGCCCCGGGCTGTGTGATGGTGGAGTCGGTGGACGACGCAGAGGGTCTGTACGTGGCAGTGGAGCGGTGCCCCCTCTGCAGCACCTCCCGCCGCAGGCTGACCTGTGCCCGGTGCGTTCAGGCCGGGGACTTCGTCTACTTCGACGGGAGGAACACTGAAAGGTTTGGCACATAAATTTTCTGGATCCAAGCCTGTCCCCCTCTGTCCTTTCACTGTCAACGCCAAACTTCATCTCCATATTTGGACATTTTAGAGTGGCCTTCATTTGTCCCGCACTGATAAGATGTCATGTCATGTATAAGAAGCTGAGATGAAAACATGAACCCTCTTTACTATTCGGCATTAATATGAATTCTCAAAGCAACATTTCCAACATATTTGCCCGGGTGTTTTAGGGTTAGCCTGCGCGCGGGTGGAAGATAAAGGTGAATGACAGGTGTACGTGAAACAGAGGTCGACCTGTAGCTGCCAGACTAACTGCTGTGTGTAATACACACATGCCGAATGAAAAAGGGGACCACTCTGATCAGATAACACGTATGTCCTGTTTGATATTTATGTTTCCAGACATAAAGTCCACGTTAACTCGTCAGTTGATGTTTTTATACCCGGAGTTCTGCCGCTGACGTCAGGTCGACGCACGGACGCAGCTTAATGTTTAATGCTGTTTTAAATGGAAGGTGTTCTGGAAACTGGACAGAGGATTTTCCGTGTTAGTTAGCTCAAAGTGAAAACCTCGTAACCTGCAGAGAGCCAGTGTCAGTTTGAGCTAGTTAGCATTAGCCGCTAACGGTCCTCAGTGGACGCATCAGGTCCAGCTGTGTGAGACCACGTCCAGCTGTTTGTGTCCAAACTGCTGCCTCCCTTCAGGTCCACGGGCTGGATTAGCTGCTGCGGACTCTGTCTGGTGTTATTTGAGCAAAGTTAGCTGCTCGGCTGCAGTTACACAACATGAAAACCCAAAATAACTTTGACCTCATACTTTTCATGCCAAAGGACAGTTTACCAGGGTAACCTGGGTTCAGGGGACCAGTGGGGTCTCTGGGGTGCTTCCAGGGGACCACAACAACAAACTGGGGACAACTTTGAAAACGTCTCAGCTTCTCTGCAAAGGTTTAATGTTTTTTTCTGGCTCTTTTCTTCCTGTTTGTAGATACATTGAAAAGCTGGAGCGGCTGAAGAAGCTGAAGGAAGAAAAGGAGCAGCTGCAGCAGAGGTGAGGCACACAGAGAGACAGACAGGCAGGCAGATAGACAGTAAGACAGACAGGCAGAGAGGCAGGCAGACAGACAGTAAGACGTATGGACAGACAGGCAGGCAGGCAGGCAGGCAGGCAAACTGACAGACGGGCAGGCGTATGGGCAGACAGACAGACAGATGGCTTGTTACTGCATGATCGCTGACAGATGTCAGTGCTGATGTTACAGCTTTAGCTCAGGTGGAAGTCTACGAACAGCACCATCAAAGGTTTGGACACACCTCAGTGTTTAACTTTGTACAGTGAAACTGAAAACGTCCAAACTTTGAAACAACACAAGGATCAACGAGTTCAAAAAGAGCTCAATATGTTTCATGTTTCAGACTCTGAATATGTTTCATGTTTCAGACTCTGAATATGTTTCACGTTTCAGACCCTGAATATGTTTCACGTTTCAGACTCTGAATATGTTTCACGTTTCAGACTCTGAATATGTTTCACGTTTCAGACCCTGAATATGTTTCATGTTTCAGACTGAATATGTTTCATGTTTCAGTCTGAATATGTTTCATGTTTCAGACTCTGAATATGTTTCATGTTTCAGACTGAATATGTTTCATGTTTCAGTCTGAATATGTTTCATGTTTCAGACTCTGAATATGTTTCACGTTTCAGACCCTGAATATGTTTCATGTTTCAGACCCTGAATATGTTTCATGTTTCAGACTGAATATGTTTCATGTTTCAGTCTGAATATGTTTCATGTTTCAGACTCTGAATATGTTTCATGTTTCAGTCTGAATATGTTTCATGTTTCAGACTCTGAATATGTTTCATGTTTCAGACTGAATATGTTTCATGTTTCAGTCTGAATATGTTTCATGTTTCAGACTCTGAATATGTTTCATGTTTCAGACTGAATATGTTTCATGTTTCAGACTCTGAATATGTTTCATGTTTCAGACTCTGAATATGTTTCATGTTTCAGACTGAATATGTTTCATGTTTCAGACTCTGAATATGTTTCATGTTTCAGACCCTGAATATGTTTCATGTTTCAGACTCTGAATATGTTTCATGTTTCAGTCTGAATATGTTTCATGTTTCAGACTGAATATGTTTCACGTTTCAGACTCTGAATATGTTTCACGTTTCAGACCCTGAATATGTTTCATGTTTCAGACCCTGAATATGTTTCATGTTTCAGACTGAATATGTTTCATGTTTCAGTCTGAATATGTTTCATGTTTCAGACTCTGAATATGTTTCATGTTTCAGACTGAATATGTTTCATGTTTCAGTCTGAATATGTTTCATGTTTCAGACTCTGAATATGTTTCATGTTTCAGTCTGAATATGTTTCATGTTTCAGACTCTGAATATGTTTCATGTTTCAGACTGAATATGTTTCATGTTTCAGTCTGAATATGTTTCATGTTTCAGTCTGAATATGTTTCATGTTTCAGACTCTGAATATGTTTCATGTTTCAGACTGAATATGTTTCATGTTTCAGACTCTGAATATGTTTCATGTTTCAGACTGAATATGTTTCATGTTTCAGACTCTGAATATGTTTCATGTTTCAGACTCTGAATATGTTTCATGTTTTAGACTGAATATGTTTCATGTTTCAGACTCTGAATATGTTTCATGTTTCAGACTGAATATGTTTCATGTTTCAGACTCTGAATATGTTTCATGTTTCAGACTGAATATGTTTCATGTTTCAGACTCTGAATATGTTTCATGTTTCAGACTCTGAATATATTTCATGTTTCAGACTGAATATGTTTCATGTTTCAGACTCTGAATATATTTCATGTTTCAGACTGAATATGTTTCATGTTTCAGACTCTGAATATGTTTCATGTTTCAGACTGAATATGTTTCATGTTTCAGACTGAATATGTTTCATGTTTCAGACTCTGAATATGTTTCACGTTTCAGACTCTGAATATGTTTCATGTTTCAGACTGAATATGTTTCATGTTTCAGACTCTGAATATGTTTCACGTTTCAGACTCTGAATATGTTTCATGTTTCAGACTCTGAATATGTTTCACGTTTCAGACTCTGAATATGTTTCATGTTTCAGACTGAATATGTTTCATGTTTCAGACTCTGAATATGTTTCATGTTTCAGACTGAATATGTTTCATGTTTTAGACTGAATATGTTTCATGTTTCAGACTCTGAATATGTTTCAGACTCTGAATATGTTTCATGTTTCAGACTCTGAATATGTTTCATGTTTCAGACTGAATATGTTTCATGTTTCAGACTGAATATGTTTCATGTTTCAGACTCTGAATATGTTTCAGGTTTCAGACTCTGAATATGTTTCACGTTTCAGACTGAATATGTTTCATGTTTCAGACTCTGAATATGTTTCACGTTTCAGACTCTGAATATGTTTCATTTTTCAGACTGAATATGTTTCATGTTTCAGACTCTGAATATGTTTCATGTTTCAGACTGAATATGTTTCATGTTTTAGACTGAATATGTTTCATGTTTCAGACTCTGAATATGTTTCAGACTCTGAATATGTTTCATGTTTCAGACTGAATATGTTTCATGTTTCAGACTCTGAATATGTTTCATGTTTCAGACTCTGAATATGTTTCACGTTTCAGACTGAATATGTTTCATGTTTCAGACTCTGAATATGTTTCACGTTTCAGACTCTGAATATGTTTCATGTTTCAGACTGAATATGTTTCATGTTTCAGACTCTGAATATGTTTCATGTTTCAGACTGAATATGTTTCATGTTTTAGACTGAATATGTTTCATGTTTCAGACTCTGAATATGTTTCAGACTCTGAATATGTTTCATGTTTCAGACTCTGAATATGTTTCATGTTTCAGACTGAATATGTTTCATGTTTCAGACTCTGAATATGTTTCATGTTTCAGACTGAATATGTTTCATGTTTTAGACTGAATATGTTTCATGTTTCAGACTCTGAATATGTTTCAGACTCTGAATATGTTTCATGTTTCAGACTCTGAATATGTTTCATGTTTCAGACTCTGAATATGTTTCATGTTTCAGACTGAATATGTTTCATGTTTCAGACTCTGAATATGTTTCACGTTTCAGACTCTGAATATGTTTCATGTTTCAGACTGAATATGTTTCATGTTTCAGACTCTGAATATGTTTCACGTTTCAGACTCTGAATATGTTTCATGTTTCAGACTCTGAATATGTTTCACGTTTCAGACTCTGAATATGTTTCATGTTTCAGACTGAATATGTTTCATGTTTCAGACTCTGAATATGTTTCATGTTTCAGACTGAATATGTTTCATGTTTTAGACTGAATATGTTTCATGTTTCAGACTCTGAATATGTTTCAGACTCTGAATATGTTTCATGTTTCAGACTCTGAATATGTTTCATGTTTCAGACTGAATATGTTTCATGTTTCAGACTGAATATGTTTCATGTTTCAGACTCTGAATATGTTTCAGGTTTCAGACTCTGAATATGTTTCACGTTTCAGACTGAATATGTTTCATGTTTCAGACTCTGAATATGTTTCACGTTTCAGACTCTGAATATGTTTCATTTTTCAGACTGAATATGTTTCATGTTTCAGACTCTGAATATGTTTCATGTTTCAGACTGAATATGTTTCATGTTTTAGACTGAATATGTTTCATGTTTCAGACTCTGAATATGTTTCAGACTCTGAATATGTTTCATGTTTCAGACTGAATATGTTTCATGTTTCAGACTCTGAATATGTTTCATGTTTCAGACTCTGAATATGTTTCACGTTTCAGACTGAATATGTTTCATGTTTCAGACTCTGAATATGTTTCACGTTTCAGACTCTGAATATGTTTCATGTTTCAGACTGAATATGTTTCATGTTTCAGACTCTGAATATGTTTCATGTTTCAGACTGAATATGTTTCATGTTTTAGACTGAATATGTTTCATGTTTCAGACTCTGAATATGTTTCAGACTCTGAATATGTTTCATGTTTCAGACTCTGAATATGTTTCATGTTTCAGACTGAATATGTTTCATGTTTCAGACTCTGAATATGTTTCATGTTTCAGACTGAATATGTTTCATGTTTTAGACTGAATATGTTTCATGTTTCAGACTCTGAATATGTTTCAGACTCTGAATATGTTTCATGTTTCAGACTCTGAATATGTTTCATGTTTCAGACTCTGAATATGTTTCATGTTTCAGACTCTGAATATGTTTCATGTTTCAGTCTGAATATGTTTCATGTTTCAGACTCTGCTCAGTTTGCCTCCTTCAGTTTCGCTCTCTGTGCTCGTTCGTGACGTCGTCACCTGGATGATTCTCCGTCAGTCTTGAAGGAGCTCTCATACATGCTGAGCTCTGATTGGCTGCTTTTCCTTCACTCTGAGCTCCAGTTGGTCTCAAACCAGCTCAGCTGAGTTCAGGTCAGGTGACTGTGGAGAGCAGGTCTCTTCTTCTTGCTGGTCTCCCTCGGTCTTGGTTTCTCTGCAGCAGTTGGACCATGAAGGCCTGATTGACTCGTCTCCTCCCTCAGTGGACGTTTTCTGAAGCTGCTGACAGTGATGAACGTCTCCTCTGCAGCAGAGGGACGTCCTGGTCTTCTGCCCTGGATCAGTCCTCATGAGAGCCAGTTTCATCAGAGCTCTGATGGTTTTTGTGACTGTTGACTGTAAACTGACACTCCCTCTGCACAACAGCTGATGCGCTCAGCCTCATTAAGACTAGTGAGCGTCTGACACGTCTCACCTGTTACCTGAGTCAGTCCAGGTGAGAGGACGACCACAGAGAGTGAAGCTGCATCAGCGGTAACGACTGAAGAGTCTGAAACATGTTTCAGAGTTCTTCCACAGTTTGATTCTTCAGTTTTGATCCACAGAAAACAGAATACAAACCGCTGAATGAGAAGGTGTGTCCTCACTTTACCTGTCGTGTGTCATGCTGAGCTGATGATTAACTCATGTTTCAGGGTCGTCCAGACCATGGACAGGAAGCTGCAGGCTGATGACATGGTGAGTGAAGGCATGTCCGTGTGATCCATGTGGAGCCAGCCTCAGACTGGACTCCAGTCCACATCAGTGTCCGTCCAACCAGGTCCACCTGTTCAGGAAGAAAATTCAAGTTCGTCCTTCACCTGAACTTTCCTGTGTTAGATCATGTGACTAACAGACCGTAACCTGATTGGACAGAAGGTCCAAGTTCAAGTTTGAATCTTTCGTCTTGAGTTCAGAAGTTAATCAGTCGAGTCTCAGCGAGTTTAATAAAGATTTCAGAGTTTGAATTTTCTACCTGAACTTGATTTACATTCTCACACACACATCACTTGTGGGGACATTACATAGACTTACATTCATTTCCTGGAGCCTTAACCTAACCATAAGCACTACCTGCCTGTTCCTAACCCTTACCTTCCTGTAACCCTATCCTCAGTCTGCACCCTAACATTTAATGATTTACATTAAGGGGACCTGCAGTTTGTCCCCAAAAGGCAGGTGAGTCCCCACAATGTGACTGTGTAAACAGATTTTTGTCCCCACAATGTGATAAATACCTGGTCACACACACACACGCTGAACTGAGCTGCTGTTTCCTCAGAAATGGAAAATAATGTCGTGTAAGATGAAGATCGAGCAGCTGAAGGAGGCGGTCGCCGGGGGCAATGAGGAGGTGAAGAGCGGTGAGTCTGTCTCTGTCTGTCTCTGTCTCTATGTCTCTGTCTCATGCTGATGTTTGTCAGTTTGCAGTCTGTTTCTTATTCTCTTCTTTTTTCCTTTTCATCCTTCCTGCTCTGTCTCTTCTGTGTCCTCCTCCTCCTCCTCCTGTAGATAAGGAGCTCCTCCTGCGCTCTCAGGAGGAGAGCCAGCGGCTGCAGCGTCGGGCCGGGCGTCACCAGGAGAAACGGGATAAAATCGAGCGTCACAACCGGCGTCTGGGGGATCTGCTGGAGCGCCGCAGCCGCGAGCTGCAGAGCCGCCTGAGCCAGCTGGCGGCTCTGAGGCGAGACCACATCCTGGAGCTGACCACGCACATCTTCCCCACGCAGGAGGAGAAGCAGGGCAGCAGGTGAGCTCTTCCCTCCGGTCGGCCGAGCGCCGCTCAGCGTGCAGGAACCTCCCAGTGTGCACCGCTCCAGCCTCATTTTCAACCACTGAACCTAAAGATTGTGATCCGGTTCAAAGTTCACACAGGAAGAAGATCTGAGCTCCGAGTCTTTGAAGTGACTGACAGCAGTCCAGACACATGATTTACGCTGATGGACGGACGGAATCCAGGAGGTGTTGACAGACTTTTATAAGAGACGTCTGGAGGAAGGACAGTGTTTCTGTCTCAGCTGATCTGAGTCTTCAGGGCGTTTGTTGTCTTTATGTCGTGCTGATGTTTTTCTCGTGTAATTTTAGATTGAGGTGGCACTACCTGGCGCAGCAGGTAGTGTGCGTGCCTCACAGCAAGAAGGTCGCCGGTTCGATCCCCGGGTCGGGCGGGGCCTTTCTGTGTATGCGTGGGTTCTCTCCGGCTTCCTCCCACAGACCAAAAACATGCTCGTTAGGTTAATTGGTGACTCTAAATTGTCCTTGGTGTGAGTGTGAATGGTTGTCTGTCTGGATATGTTGCCCTGCAATCGGCTGGCGACCGGTTCAGGGTGAACCCCGCCTCTCGCCCGTTGATAGCTGGGATAGGCTCCAGCCCCCCCGCAACCCAAAAGGGATAGTCGGTACAGAAGATGAATGAATGAATGAATTTTAGATTGAATCTTTGCTTTTTTTTGCTCTTTTTAAGCCTTTTTCCTCCTTTAATGAACTGAAGTCATTAGAGACAAACCTCCTCTGCCCCTGCTTTTGTCACTCAGAGACCCCGCAGACGTGGTGGCGGAGTGCGACCCCGCCTTGACCTCCAGCACGGTGAGCGAGCTGGCCGAGGCTCGGAGGACCACCTACCTGTCCGGACGCTGGATCTGGGACGACCAGAACGGAGAGACCAGCATCAGCATCACCGGACCCCCCGTCACCCTGCCCAGCAACGGAGACTGCTCCGCCTACTACAGCTGGGTGGAGGAGAAGAGCACCAATCAGGGCCCAGGTGAGGAGGGAGGGGGCGGGGCTTTGAGGTGACAGAAACTAGCGTTGGTTGAAGGAAGTATTCAAACCCTGTACTACAGTAAAGTGCTAATACCACAGTATAAAATACTCTGTTAGAAGTAGAAGTCCTCCAGTGAAAATGTTACTTTAGTAATAATCATGAAAATGTACTTGGTGTTGAAAGTGAGAGTACTCTGTGTACTCTGTGCAGTACAACAGTGAGAAATGTGGTCACAATGAGCCCAAAGTGACACCTTGACCATGTTTGTTTGGTCCAAAGCTCCACATGATTCCAAACACATTCAGATCATTCCTGTTGACCTCTGACCTCTGACCTCTGACCTCCTGCAGAGTTGGACCACATCAACCCGGCTCACACCATCAGCGCTGCTCTGTGCTACGCCACACAGCTCGTCACCATCCTGTCCCACATCCTGGACGTCAACCTGCCCAAGAAGCTCTGCAACAGGTGAGACAGGAAACACCTGCCGCTGCCTTCACTTGCAGAGCGGCGTCGGAAAATCGGGCGTGGGTTTCTTTAACGCGTGGAGTTTAACCGTGAACCTGTTTGTTCCTCAGTGAGTTCTGCGGAGAGAATCTGAGTCGGTACCGTTTCACCAGAGCGCTGAGCAAACTCAACACCAACATCCTGCACCTGTGCTTCTCACAGGTGAGACACGCCCACACTCCCTCTCCACCGACAGCCTGCGAACGCACCACGAGACGACGGGTGCATAAGCGCACCTGAGCAGGAGTTTAACAGAGAACAACAAGACAAACAAACAAATAAATGACAAATAAAATGTGTGTGTGTGTGTGTGTGTGTGTGTGTGTAGCATGTAGACAGTGAGAAGCTCCACCCTCATCACACTCTGAGGAACATCATGTTTTTGGTTTCCCCCGACAACGATAACCTGGGCAGGTGAGCTCCTCCTGTCAGTCTGGAAATGGGCCAATCAGAGAGCTGCTCCTGCAGACCTGTGACGTTTGATTCTTCCAAACTGTCCCGATTCAGACGTTTAACTGCAGCTGTTGGCTTTTTCTCACTGCTCTCTGTTGGACCGCGTCTGGTCTGGTTCTGGTCTGGTTCTGGTCCAGGACGGGTCCCTTCGAGGTGAGCGCCGACCTGGAGGAGTCGATGGAGTTCGTGGAGCCGGAGGCGGCGGGGCCGGCGGAGGAGAGCGGAGACGAGGCGGTGACGGACGAGGAGACGGACCTGGGGACGGACTGGGAGACGGTGCCCAGTCCTCGATTCTGTGACATCCCGTCACAGGTAGATCACGCCAGAAACACGTGCTGGACCAGGTTCAGGTTTCCTCTGAGCTGGTCTTCAGACGCAGAGAACAGAAGCCATTACTGAACAGTCTGATTAATAATCACTGATTAATTAACTTGATTTTCACTGGAGGACGTCTTCAAAGGTTCCGGCTTCATCCTGTTTCAATGTTTCCTGAGTTTAAGCTCAGATGATGAAGCTGAAAGCATCTTCATCATCTGAGCAGCATTAAACACGCCGAGCGTTTGAGTCAGAGGGCAGGAAGACAAAGAGTTTGAACGGTTTAACACTTCCTCCTTCTCCTCTTCTCCTCCTTCTCTTCTCCTCTTGTCCTTCTCCTCTTCTCCTCTTCTCCTCCTTCTCCTCTTCTCCTCTTGTCCTTCTCCTCTTCTCCTCTTGTCCTCCTTCTCCTCCTTCTCCTCCTTCTCCTCTTCTCCTCTTCTCCTCCTTCTCCTCTTCTCCTCCTTCTCCTCTTCTCCTCCGTCTGCTCTTTTTCTCTTCTCCTCTTCTCCTCCTTCTCCTCCTTCTCCTCTTCTCTTCCTTCTCCTCTTCTCCTCCTTCTCCTCCTTCTCCTCTTTCTCCTCTTCTCCTCTTCTCCTCCTTCTCCTCCTTCTCCTCTTCTCCTCCTTCTCCTCTTTCTCCTCTTCTTCTCCTCTTTCTCCTTTCTCATCTTTTCCTCTACTTCTCTTTCTCCTCTTTCTCCTCCTCTTCTCCTCTTTCTCCTTTTTTCCTCTTTCTCCTCTTTTCCTCTACTTCTCTTTCTCCTCTTTCTCCTCCTCTTCTCCTCTTTCTCCTCTTCCTCTCCTCTTTCTCCTCTTCTCGTCTTTCTCCTCTTTTCCTCTACTTCTCTTTCTCCTCCTCTCCTCTTTCTCCTCCTCCTCTCCTCTTTCTCCTCTTCCTCTCCTCTTTCTCCTCTTCTCGTCTTTCTCCTCTTTTCCTCTACTTCTCTTTCTCCTCCTCTCCTCTTTCTCCTCCTCTTCTCCTCTTTCTCCTCTTCTTCTCCTCTTTCTCCTCTTCTCCTCTTCTTCTCCTCTTTCCCCCCTTTCTCCTCTTTCTCCTCCTCACAGTCCATGGATCTTTCCCAGAGTGCATTGCAGGTCTCCCAGCCCTCTGCAAACACCGGAGGGATGATCTCCTCAGCTGCTGCCTCCGTCACCTCCTGGTTCAGAGCTTACACCGGCCAGCGCTGATCAGACAGGCTGAACCGGACCAGGACCGGCCTGGTCTGGTGAACATTTGGAACTCCTGGAGGTCTCAGACTTTGGACTGGGTTTGGAGAAGACTGGATTGAGTTCAGAGGTGTGAAGTCAGCAGGTCAATGAGACTCATTCAAAGTGTACAGCTGCTCTGAACAGCCAATCACAGTCAGATGATCCAGATTAGGAGACTTTATGAAACTTCAAACACTGATATGGCACACCTGTCAGAACACCTGTCAGAACACCTGCATCCTTTGTTTTCTGTGTGAACCTGAACACCAGCTGCTTCTGGAGCTTCATGAGACACCAAAACTGTCAACATCCAGTCAGACCACATTTAGTTTCCAATGGTCAAATAAATGAAATGGGTCCAGGTGCACCTGGGTCCAGGGGGTCCAGGTGCACCTGGGTCCAGGGGGTCCAGGTGCACCTGGGTCCAGGGGGTCCACGCACTAAGAAAAGCTTCTCATTGTGAACATTTTTTTCCTTTCTAAAGTTTTGTTAAACTTTAATACGAGTTTTCTAAGCTGCCAAATACAGACACAGAGTGGACGATTTAATGTGAACGGTCACTCGTCTCATTGAGCTCCTGAGCTGTTCAATTCTTATTTGTCACGCTTTATTTTGCCCTTTGAATAAACTGACTTTAAGTGTCAATCGTGGTAACTGGCTCATAATCACACTTTGTGTGTTCGTGTGTTGAAGAACTGGATCTGGAGGATTGTGGTCTCCTGTCCTCACTGGACTCTGCAGTGTTGGCTCATGTCAGCAGTTAGTGATTCAGGAGTAACTCCAGCAGAAGAAAACCCATCAAAGATCCTCTGTGAGGGAAGGCGCTCCACTCTGTAACACCCAGAGTTTGTGCAGAGTGAGACCTCTCCTCTCCAGATGATCTCGGCTCACGTCACTTCAGTAAGTTCAGATTCAGAGTTTTCACTCAGGATCAAACAACGTGTGAACGGACGCGTCCACCAAGATTCAAAGACGTTTATCAGCATCAGATCAGACTGCGCGTCAGCAGATAATCAATACTTACAGATCAGAACGTTTCTGATCGTAACTCCACATTCAAGTCTGTTAGAAACCTCAGATTCAGTGTTTGTTGACTGCGTCTGAAAGCTGAGTGGACGAGGACAAAGGGACGGTGACGTCCCCCCGCCGCCGTCTGTTTGTCTGCTTTTCATGTCGACCTTTCTGTGCTTCAGACACCGACTAACAGACAAACACTGGTTGCCACGGTGATAACGAACTGTTTACAAACCCGAAAGCGGTGTGAAAATTGGACACACGGCGGCTCGCAGGAGTGATGGACTTCAGACCCTGAAGGAGGAGCAGAAACGCTGATGCAGCCAGCGAGGACGTGAGCTTCTTCCTGTTAGACGACAAAATGAGTTTACAGGATGAGAGACATGTTCTGTCACAGCGAAAGATTCAGTTCAGTGGAGGAGGCTCTGCTCCACCCGAGGAGGTGAAACATGGCGACGCACCTGGTGGAGGAGGCTCTGCTCCACCCGTGGAGGTGAAACATGGCGACGCACCTGGTGGAGGAGGCTCTGCTCCACCCGAGGAGGTGAAACATGGCGACGCACCTGGTGGAGGAGGCTCTGCTCCACCCGAGGAGGTGAAACATGGCGACGCACCTGGTGGAGGAGGCTCTGCTCCAGCAGGTGAAGGTGGGTTTCAGGTGATGAACTCTCTCTGGGTTGGCTGACAGGACTCTTTACCTGTGTGACACCTGCCGACCACCTCCTCTTGTGTCTGTGCATGAGCTCTCTGATTGGTCACCAGCAGTGTCCGTCTGTACAAACCTTGACATGGACTGACTGTTTTCATGCACAACACTCGACGTCTGGCCTCACTCAGCTCGTACTTCCTGTCCACACTCGTCGTGCTTCAATAACATTAAAGAGGCCGATCGAACGAGTTAATCCAGACTTTGGATTTGAGCTTCAGTGGACTCGGTTTGTGAACCAGATCCAGTTATTACACATCAGATCTGGTCTCTGGTTGTTTCCCACTCGGATCTGTTAAGCACACACAGCAGCCGTGCACGTGAGTGTGCACGTGACAGTTTAGTGTGCAGATCCTCTGAGCTGCAGATTAGCACGTTAGCTATGTTTGGTATGCAGCGCTGAGGAGAAACTGATCCCTGAAGAACCATCAGCCCCAATCAAGAGGAGGTCACGAGTTCAGCAGCTTCAGAGTGCAGAAGACACAAAGACCAGAGAAGAAGAATCAGAGACCAGAGAAGAAGACACAAAGACGAGAAGGCACAGAGACCAGAGAAGAAGACACAAAGACGAGAAGGCACAGAGACCAGAGAAGAAAAAACACAGATGGTTTAAAAGAACCAAAACAAAACATTCAAATAAAGAATAAGAATAAAAATAGCAGCGCAGTCAAACATCTGAAGAAATAATGAAATAAAATGCACATAGAAAGTCTGAAGATCAGCTTTTAAAGAACTGAGAGTTCGTTGAGAAGCAGTTTGTCCACCAGAGAGCGCTGAAAGCCTGATTTTTACACTGTACAACAGATCTGAACTGGTCAATAAACGTATTGATCTGTATCAGTTGAACTGCTGTAATCGAGGTCAGTAATGAGCTTTTTGGTGTTTCTTTAGTGGAATTTCTCGTCATCATCAGTAACATCTGATGATTTATTTATTCTTACAGTCGTAGGTTCGTCCTCTGGGCAGCATGAGTCAGGACAATCTGACATTATCTTCTCAAAGGTCAGAGTGTTAGCTGAAGGTCCATGAAGGTCCATCCTGGTCCGTCCTCTGCGGAGCAGGAACATCTTCAGCTCATTTCATGTAAATCTAACTGGCAGCTGGAGCAAACTTTCTCCACAGGCTCCACTTTCTGGAGCTTTGGATCCTTTTCATGTTCCTCAGCTGATGTTTGCTCACTGTCTCTGAACTACAAATGTTCAGATTCCAGTTTGACCAGTGTTTGTTTAGATGTCTCACCTTGACCCAAATTATTGAACCGACCAACTGACCGACTTCAGCTTCTCCAACCACAACTGGAACCAAGTCACTAAAGCTTGACTGAAACCATCGAAACCAGACTGATGATTAAGAGAAACTAGAACAAACCATTAAAATTTGACTAATTTAATCCTGACGATTTGTCTGACTGTATTTTATTAGTTTTCAGTCCTGAAAGAAGTAAATAAGTTTCTGTGAGTAGACTCATTCATCCCAAGATTAGTGTGTGTGTGTGTGTGTGTGTGTGTGTGTGTGTGTGTGTGTTTATAAGCTGTTGGTCTCTTGTTCAGCGACAGGTTTTGCTTCCAGGATGAAGTCTGCTCCGTTTCTGTTTCTGTTCCTTCTCCTGTGTTTGTCTCCAGCTGTCAGTCAGGGACAGTTGGAGGCTTCTGTCCACCAGGAGGACGACGTCAGGACGGGTTTGGAGGACGTCAGGACGGGGGCTGATGTCCCTCTGGAGCTCCCGGTCCTCTGGGACGAGCTGTGGGGTTTGAAAGAGCTGGTCCTGAGCCTGAAAGCGGCGGAGGTGGAGCAGCGTCAGGCCCTGCGGAGCATGGAGAGCCGGCTGAGGGACGGGGAGGTGGAGGCTGAGCGGCAGAGACGTGGCCTGGACGGACTAGAGGAGATGGTGGTCCAGCAAAAGAAGGAGCTGAGGAGCACTCAGGCGAGGATGGAGGATGACAGGAAGCTGGTGATGGAGCTAAACTCTGATATGAGGAGGAAGGCGGAGGAGCTGGAGGAGCAGAGCAAAGGTAGGTGATGGAGGGGGATGGGTTTGATGTCACAACCAAGGTTCACCTTTAACACAGGAAGCAAAAACAGTCGACTTTATTGTTTAAGAGTAAGTTAAGAGAGCCAGAGGACCGAAGTACGGTGGCCCTGAGGTGCAAAACTCAACATTGTTTTCTAAAACCTGTTTTCTGTTTTGTTGTGTCTGTCGCCCTGGTAACCACAGCGGTCAGGCACCGAAGGTCATCATCAGATCTTTATCTCATCGACTTCTATAGTTTCAAAGCCACAGCGGTGCTTCAAGCTAAAGGCTAACATTGGCATGTAAACATGCTTACAATGACAATGCTAACATGCTGCTGCTTAGCAAATTTAATGTTGACCATGTTCACCGTGGTAGTTGAGTGTGTTAGCATGCTAACACAAAGCCCAGCTGAGGCTGATGGGAATGTCGTCAGTTCTAAAGGTATTTGGTCATAAATCAAAAGACACATTAAATGTTGACCTGATGATGGCGCTAGATGAAAAGTCAGAGGATCAGTAAAGTTATTACAGTTCATCCTGATGGGAACATGAATCTGAGCCACATTTGATCACAGTCATTGGACACTTGCTGAGATGTTCCCGTCTTCCTGTCAGTCCGTCTCTGCTCGTCTTTCAGTCGGTTGTGTTTCGGTCTTCCAGCTCAAACAGTCACATTTAAGGCTGAAGTGTCGACGCTTCAGTCCAGACTGAACACCAGCGAGAGCTCGGTGGAGGACCTGGAGAAGAAGAACACAGGTGAGCCACCTGACTTCTGCACATTAACTCACACTTGAAGTATTTACAGCTCTGACGTGGAATCTCAAGTATATTCATTGCTTCACCTTCAGCTGACATTTCAGGTGCTTTCAGCGTTTACATCTGACAGTTCAGCTGCTCTTGTCTCTTTAACTTGAAGTGACTGTTCAGTTTTTTCTTGTGTCTGACATGAACCAACATTTTAGCCGTTTTCACATCTTCCTCCTGAGCTGACAGATCAGTGCTTTAACTGCTAACAGGCCTTAAACCTGAAACCAAAAGATTTTCACTTCAGCCACTCTCAACACTTAGAAATCAGCTAAAGCTTTAAACCCCATCAGTGAGAGTTCTTTACCATCTACTCACAGATTTGATTGTTTGGAAAAAAAGCTCAGGGCGGCCTTTGAAACAACATCAGAGGATCAAAGCAGAAGCTACTGGTTGATAGAGCAGTCCCCTAAAACTCAAGACTGCCCAAGACTAGGCGGACCAACCTGAGCACCGCCTGGTTGACCTTAGCACCGGGTTGACTACAAGAGGCGTACGACTGCCTCACTCATAGATACTGGAGTGCTTGGTACTACACAGGGCCAACAGTACATTTAATCAATGCAGCTGTAGAAACAAAGCAGGACAGCAGACATCCAGGACAGCTACAAGCACCGGGGTATTCTACAGGCCAATGGGAGCCATGATGAGGATGCAAGGAGGTCAGCCACAGACAAGTACCTCCAGAGGGTGAGACAGGTGCTAAAAAGTCAGCTCAGCGGAAGGACTAAGGTCTACCAGTCATCAGATACCCAGCTGAACAGTAAGCTGGCCACAGGAGGAGATAGATGCCACTCATGTCAAGAGATGAAAACACCTCACAATGCATGAAGGGCTCCACCCAAATTCCAGCACCCTGAGACTCTATGAGCAACGAAAAGATGGGCGAGGATTCGTAAGTGTCAGAGCCACAATCCACGATTTAACAAGAAGAAACTATGAATATGATGAAGTACTAAGAATCTCAGGCAGCAGAGGACAGAAGGTGATGACGGTGAAGAGAAAATACCACAGAAGACCAAGCCCTGAATGGGATGGACCATCAACACTTAGAGGATGAGGCTGAGATCCAGATATCCTGCCAGAGGCTAGAGAAGGCCAGCACAGAGGCTCTGATCGTGGCAGCACAAGCACAGGCCCTAAGCACCAGATCCACAGAGGCAGGGGTCTACCACAGCAGACAGGATCCAAGGTGCAGAAGGTGCTCCTGAGACAGTTCAGCTCATAGTAGCAGGGAGGAAGTTGCTGGCATAGTGTACAGGAACATCTGGGCCAAATATGGATTAGACACCTCAAGTCCCAGTGGGACACACCACCGAAGACTGTCGAGAGCAGCAGAGCTAAAATCATGTGGAGCTGACCAGCAGCTCGGGGCTGACCAAACAGAGAAGAATCAGAGGGACAATCCCCCTTATTTGTCACACAGTAACATCCACATGCCACACACACGCCATGCACTGGTGAAATTTGTCCTCCGCCTTTAACCCATCCTGGTCGTCCTTCCTCCGCGGCACCAGGAGCGGTGGGCTGCCATCCGACCGGCGCCCGGGGACCCAGTTCTTTTTGTCTTTTTGTCAGGTGGTGATCTTCTTGCATGTTTTTAGTGGGGGGTACTTTTATGGAGGATACCCCAGGTGAACACGGGGAGAACATGCAAACTCCACTCAGAAAGGCCCTTTTCCTCGAGCAGCAGGCGCCGAAGGCATGGTGGAGGACACGCCCCCGGCGCCCACAGCGAGAATCGAACCCGGGACAATTCTAGCTGAGGCGACAGTGTTTCCACCGTGCCACCCAGACTGTGGTGGTTGACAAGGAACAGAAGAGGAGCGGTGATAGATGTGGCCGTCTGACAGTAACATCAGAAAGAAGGAGCATGAGAAGATGGAGGAGTACCGAGAGCTGAAGGAGCGTTTTGCTGTGACCATGCTGGATTCTTTGGTCGGTGCTGCTCGTGAGTTCGAGGGGTGTCGGACAGTGAAAGGTCTGATGTTTATGTCGCAGTTCTAAACCTTATAAAGGCACAAATATCTGAGCGATGGTCACATGTTTTAACACCAGTATGGGCAGTGGTGTGTTTGTGGTTGCCATGGTAACCCTGTGCCGGTGTCTCCACAGCGCTGGCGGCAGAGCTGCCGTTCCTGCAGACGAGACTGAGGGCGAGCGAGAGCACAGTAGAGCAGCTGAGGAGGAAGAGCGCAGGTCATCTCATCATCATCACATTTAACTGTTCTTGTCTTTGGTGACGTTAAAACATGCGTGCTCCTTTTCTCAACAGCGCCCCCCGTGGCCTTCAGTGGTAATTACAGGCTAATGCTAAGGGCTAAACGTAGTGCAGCACTGGATGATGGACGACAGGAGACGTTTCTGTTTAACAACAGAGAGGCTTCTGTTCCGTTCAGCACTGATGGATTCATGTTAGACACAGCTGACAAAGTTCACCCTGATGTCAGACTTCAGTAAATACAGTCGGGACGTAAAACCAATGTTTGTTGTCCGTGTGGTTTCAGTCCTGGCCGTCAGACTGTGCAACACCGAGAGTCTGATGGAGGAGCTGATGAAGCAGACCTCAGGTCAGATTCAATTCTCTGTTCCTCTCTTAACTTTCATCAACCCGCTATTGATAATAATAACCGACTGTAATGCAGCTGTATGCAGACCCAGGTGTTATTAATGTATTAAATATATAAAACACAGCTGTAATAACATAACGTCAGTCTTTAAAGGACAAGTTATAGCAAACACTGAAAATGTCCTCATCAGCTTATAAAGTCAGAGGTAAAGGGTTTCTGGTCTGCTGGTGGCAGCAGAGAACAGAAAATTCAGCATTTTAGAGGAAAATGTCCCAAATGTCAAATACCTTCATGCCTTGATATACATGACAGCAGTTATAGAAACACTGAATAAAGTTTAAAGGTTTGAATGTTTACAATATTTAAACCTTTTATTTCCCAGCATTCCCGTCCTCCAACAGCTCATCTCCATCTGAAGCGTCTGAGCTGGAGAGTCGACTCAGCGTCCGTCTGGAGGAGCTGGACACAAACACACAAGGTGCCTGAAGTGATCGATCAGTAATCAATAATCAATAATCAATAATCAATAATCATTCTCTGAGCTGTTTGTTTTTCACTGATTTAAAATAAAGTCACGTTTGACGAATGTTGCTTCAGCTCTGCAGAGTCGACTGAACACACTGCAGGAGAAACTGAACGCTTCAGCTGAGACACACGAGCAGCGGTTCATCCACGGTGAATCACTCATTCACTCACTCACTCATTCACTCACTCATTCACTCACTCATTCATTCACTCACTCACTCACTCACTCACTCACTCACTCATTCACTCACTCATTCATTCACTCACTCACTCACTCACTCACTCATTCACTCACTCATTCACTCAGTTTGTTGTTATGATGCTTTCACTGATTTCAGATCAGATCTTAGAGCTCAGCAGCAGACTGAACCTCAGCCAGCGTCACCTGGAGGAGCTGGAGAGAACTTCTGCAGGTCGGTCACGTGACACACGGGTCACATGACGTGATGATGTCAGTGAAGCAGTTTCAAAATTCACTTTCTGATGGAACAGGTCGACTGAGGTCTGTGGAGAGACGAGTGGACGAGCTGAGGACAGAAGACACAGGTGAGACACACCTGGCTGAGAAATGTCCAGAGGGGTCTTTTAAAAATCTTCTTTTTGACATTGAAATCTGTGTTTGATGTTTTCAGCTCATGCTCAGTTTCAAAGTTTCTTTGAGTTCTTGTTTATCTCACGCGGTTTCAGCTCTGACAGACAGACTGAGTGCAGGTGAGCGTCGACTGGACGAGCTGCAGGCACAAACCACAGGTGAACAAATCAAACACACCTCAGTGAATCCAGGTACACCACAGAGAAGAATTCAGTTCAAACGGTTCACTGTAAAACCACGTTTCCATCCAGAGCGGGAGTCCGAGGACGGTGATTGGTCCAAGCTTAGATCTGTACCAGCTGCAGACCAGGTTTCAGACTGTGAGTCTTAAACAGAAACAGCTCATACAGAGTTCTTTGAAGATACTCAGACACTTCACACAGCAAGAGGAGAAGGTCCTCACAGCACACCACAGGACAGGAAGTGCAACTTTAAGCAGGTGTAAAGGTGCGCTTTGAGCCACTTCCTGGACATGGACAGGATGTGATGTGACTTCCGGTGTCTCCTCGGCTGGTTTCAGTTCAGGCTGACAGAACAGGTGACTGAAGGTCCACAGACAAACTCCCACAAACACTCTGACTGCTGTCTGTTTTTGTATCTGCTGGTGTTTCAGATCAAACCTCCAAACTGAACAAACTGCAGAGAAACGCGAACACAACTGAGCGTCTGCTGGACAGAACGACCACAGGTACATCACCTGTCCGTCAGTCGTCAGTCAGCCAGCACACACGTGATTCAAGCTGCAATAACAGGAAAAATAATCCCACTGAGCCTCAGAAAAGCTGATTTTTACTGCACTTAAATATACAGTGCATTTGAGGTAGTTGTACTTTACTCGTTTCTTTTCACGCCGCTTTTTACTTTCTCCAGCTTTAGTTGCTTTACAGATTCAGATTTTTACACAAAACACACGACGAGTCCAGAAAATGTGACATTTTATTTGTTTAACAGTTTATACAAGGACATCTGAAATGATTAGTTGCTAATCAATAAGTGGATGGACAGGAAATGATTGATCATCTGTTGTTTTAATGGTTTCATTGATCTCTGCTGTGGAATCATCTGATGTTTGATCTTCTCAGATGTTTGATTTGCTGCTTTTCCTCTCAATGATCTCAATGATCTGAATGTGTTTGTATTGATGTGGAGCTTTGGACTGTTGGTTGGACCAAACAAACATGGTGAAGGCGTCACTTTGGGCAATTTGTGTCATCAGTGTTTTTACTGTTGTAACGGGTCTGAAGGCTTCCCACACTTTGCAGTTAATTGTAGGTTCCACTTTATTTGCTGTGAACATTCAAAGCTTTGTGACGGTGGAGGCTGTTGGATTGGACTGCATTAGATTGTACAGGTGGACCTAATAAAGTGGCCAATGAGGCCATCTTTGTGTTTAAAAACGGCAGGAAATGATGTAAAGTGACAGACAGGAAACTTTTAGTGATTTCTCAGAGTCAAACCTTGGAGGATCCAACATGGCTCCCTGAGGAACTCCTCTGTAAACATGAAGTGTTTTCTGTGTAGATCTGGAGGTCAGACTGAGGTCCACTGAGTCCCAGCTGGAGAATCACACTGCAGGTAACATCATCAGCTCTTCAGTGTGGCTTTGAATGAATCCTTCGTTAAAGCAGCCAGTGAAACATGAACCATGTGTTGTTTTTAGCTCTGGAGGTCAGACTGAGCGTCAGTGAGAAACAGCTGGAACACCTGAAGGCAGAGAACACAGGTAACACACTGAAGCTCTCACACTGCTCATTAATATTCATGTTTTATTTCTACACGTCAACTATGAAGTCATACGAGGTGGAGGAGAGTTTGGAGCAAAGATTTGAACTCAGAGAAAAAGTGAAACATGAGTCGTCAGACTGAAACTGTGGAGGATCCAACATGGTTCCCTGAGGAACTCACACATGTGAAGGTTCCTCACAGAACCTGCTAATTCAGCTAATTACAATGATGTGATTGTTATTGTAACATGATTTGAATATTTTCTAGGAAACATTTGTTTGATTTGTGTTTTCAGTTCAGTCTGTTCAGCTGAACTGGATGGAGTCCAGACTGACAGACAGCCACAACAACACTGCAGGTAGTTCTGTTTCTACTGACATGTTTTATTAATGCTAACGCTAATGCTAACGTGTCTGTATGAATATATGTATAGAAATAAATCAAATGTGATTATTGATCAGCTCTGGAGCTCAGACTGAGGTCCACTGAGTCCCAGCTGGACGGCCTGAAGGCAGAAAACACAGGTAACGCACTGAAGCTTCACACTGTTTGTTCACAAACTGAAGTTCAATGTTTGTTTGAACTGTTTTCTGATTTCAGTTCTGAGCTCCAGACTGAATGAGACTGAAGATCGTCTGCTGAACCTCACAAACACAAAGTCAGGTCTGGACTAAAATCTCACAGTGATTTTCGTTTCTCTTTGTGTTCAAAATTTTCCGTGAAGTCAAATCAGGAGATTCCACTTTAATTTAAAAGGTTTCATCTCTCTCACATCCTGTCTGACTCTTCAGTTATCTGAAGGTGTGAAGTTACTGATTTTAGCAAAGACATGTTGAGTGTCACAGTTTCAACCTCCTCCGACGCCGGCGGTCATTTTTTATTTAGTTTGAACTTTGAAAAAAGCTGATTTTTACCATTAGCTACCATGCTATACAGTTAGCTTGTATATACAGTGCATTTGAGGTAGTTGTACTTTACTCGTTTCTTTTCATGCCGCTTTTTACTTTCTCCAGCTTTAGTTACTTTACAGATTCAGATTTTTACACAAAACACACGACGAGTCCAGAAAATGTGACATTTTATTTGTTTAACAGTTTATACAAGGACATCTGAAATGATTAGTTGCTAATCAATAAGTGGAAGCTGATTTTTACTATTAGCTACCATGCTATACAGCTAGCTTGAATATGCAGCTCATGCTAACGTTTGTTACAGTTCATGTCATTATTAGTGATTTCTGGGACACTTCAGAGATCACAGCTGTCGATGCAGGTTTTCAGCCACGAGTTAAACAGTTTATATATCGATATCATCAGCAGGCAAACAGAGAACATCTTCAAAGTGAAGGAAATCATATTCAAAGGTTTTATTCTTCAAACGTGATCAGATTTTGATGGGAAATATTTACAGTAGAGGGTATAAAAACCTATTCTTACAATAATGACGACATTGTCATAAAACCTGTTTTTATCTCTTAAAAAGTTGAGTTCTTGAGAAAGTGAAACTTTTCCTTCCAGACAAGCTGAAGGTGGCGTTCTCCGCCGGACTGACTGATTCAGGATCAGTCGGACCATTTGATGAGGAAACGACTCTAATCTTCTCCAAAACCATCACCAACATCGGCCGAGGCTACAACCAGACAGCAGGTAGACACATCACGTGCTTTTGTTGCAAACATCAATTAAGATATCATCATCATCACGTTTTTCAGCCGGAAACTCGTTTGTTACGTGAAGAAAAACAGAAATGAATCCAGATAATTAAGACGTCTGAGGGTTGTTTGCTCCTTGTGTTCGAGGTGTTTTCGTGGTCTTGACGAAGGTCAGTTTGGGTAACGACATGTTTTAGTGTTTCTGCTTCTTCTTCTCCCCTCCTGTCCTGGTTGGCACGTTCTGAATTTGTGGAGAAGTTTTCTTTCTTTCCTTGGTTTGTGTTTTGTCTCTTTTGTCTGTTTGAACCTCCTCATCGCCGTCCCGTTGATCTAATCGTGTTTGTGACCTTCCTTTTAAAAGCTCCTTGTGTTTTCAGGTAATGGGCGATGGAACCTCTTTAACTGTGTGTTAACCCTCACCTGGTCTGTGTTTGTCAGGTGTCTTTGCGGCTCCTGTCAGAGGACTTTACTTCTTCAGCTTCACGGTTGCTGATTACCTGAAAGGCTACATGGGTCTCTACCTGTACAGGAACAACCAGCCAATCATCTTCAACCTCGACCTAAACGACCACGGCGGCTACGCCTCCACGTCCAACGGGGTGGCTCTGCAGCTGGAGGAGGGCGACAGAGTTCGCCTCAGTCTGCCGGCCAGCTACCGGCTCTACGACGACTCCCGAAACTTCAGTGTTTTCTCTGGTTTCCTGCTGTTCCCCCTCTGACAGGAAGTCCCTGGATCTGTGTACGAGTGAGACATCCTCTCAGCAATAAACTATCCTTTCAGTTTTCAGACTGGAACTGAAAGTGTGGACTTTTGTTTTGGAAGGATGAGCGACTTCCTGTGGTCACGAGCAGGATGAATGTCATGTTTACGCCTCTGAAGTTAATGAACATTAATAACCGTTAATAACTCATGAATAACTTCTGTTGGAAGGGTGAAACAGGAAACAGTTCGAGGAGAATGTGTCGGTCAGAATGCTTAAATATCAAGTTTCAGCATCAACCAAGGTCCATTTCGACCTTTTTCCCGGGTTTTAACTGAGATTTGCAGCAACAAATGGAACTTTAAACAGCATGTTTCAGAAGATTGTGTTTTCTGTTCTACAGATGCAATAAAACATCTGGAAATATTCTAAACGTCTGGATTTAGTCTGTGACAGGACACAGCTTCAGCCACTCTGACGTGTTTTCAGCGTTCATTCGTGACCTGAACAATCGGGGTCTCCTCTTCGCCAACATTAATTTGACAGTTCATTCGTTTGTGCACGTCCCATCAGATCGGCTGACCAATCAGGAAACAGGCTGACGTTGAGGGCCGTCCAATTGAAACTTCTGCTGTGTTCAGTGGTCACATCAGCCTCCATGACGGCCGACCGAATGCTCACCAACTTCACTGTGTTTCTGATTTATTTCCCAAAAGAGTAAAAGAAAACTCATCAAACAGCCGACCAGTCAGCTTCCGAGAAACAGTTCTAGTCAAAACTCAAATTAAGTCTCAAACTTTTATTAAATTGAGAAAAAACATGAAAACATTTCAAACTAAACTTTGACCTGTTGGTTTGTGAGAAAGTCAGTGTTACAACAAACTGTTAGAAACAATTGGACCCCAAATTTAACCCCAATAACCCGAAAAGTGAGTCTCTAAAAACAAACGTCCTCCTTTCGACTTCAGGTCCATGATTGTAGAAAAACATGACGTCAGTGTAAATTCAGAAAGTCAGTCAGTAGTTAAACTGTAACAGTAAATAAATACGAAGAGTCCATCAAAACTATGCGTCACCTGAATGCATCATGACGCTCTGCTGCAGGAAGTCTGTTTCACATCCGAGTGAACTCAAAGAAAATTTACATCAAATCAAAGAACAATAAAGTTTGTTCAAAACAAACGTGACAAAATGTCTCATATTGCTGTTTGCTCCTTCAAAAAGTTTCTACAGTCTAACATCAACGTTTCTACGACAACAATCAAAGATCAATGATCCAAACCATCCGTTGGCTCGTCGTCATTCCCTCCAAACAACCTTCAGGGAATGTAAACAAAAAAAATCAGCCGAGAAACGTCTTTAAAAAACAACTCGACTCGAAAAAAGTTTGTCGCTTCAGTTTCTACAAACTCGCTCGTTAAGACCGGAGAGATTCTTGCATAACAATAAAAAAGGGATAAAAGTCCAGAATCAAAATCAAAATGGCTTCAGATCCTTCATCTATGAAGACGAGGAGGAGGAGGAGGTGAAGAAGACAAGTAAAATAGATGAGGAGGAAGAAGAAGATGAGGGAGAAAGACGACAAGAAGATGGAGGATTTGGACACAGAGGACAAGAAAGAGGAGGAGGAGGAAGATGAAGACAAGAGGATGAAGATGAGACTGAAGAAGGATAGAAAATAGTAAAGAGAAAAAACAGGAGAAAGATGAGGAGGTAAAGAAAAGTAGAATTGATCAGGAAAAGGAAAGGAAGGAGGAAGACCAAGACTAAGGAGGAAGAGTGGAAAAAAAACAGAAGAAGAGGAGGAAGATGGTTTTAGATCACAAGGACAAAAAGCAAAGGGAGGAGTAAAGCATGGAGGAGGAGGAGGAGGAGGAGGAGGAGGAGGAGGAGGAGTGGAGGGTGTCTTCAGTCTTCAGAGTCGTGGGTATTGATCCTCCTGTGAACGGCCTGCAGCAGGAGCAGAGAGTACTCCTCCAGGAGGGCCGCCGTCTTCACCTCACCGACTCCTCCCAACCCCCCCTCCACTCCCACAATGCTCGGCGTGCTGAGCGGCAAACAGTCGAGCTCCGCCCTCATGGCCTGGAAGGCCTCTGATAGGACGACAGCCATCTGACGCTGGTGGGGGGCGGAGTCATCAGGGGGGGAGCCGCTCACCTGGAGGAGAGAGTGACAGGTGAGTGACCTGAGAACACACTGCTGATGATGTCACAGGTGATGTCAGCAGTGACACTCACCTTCCTGTACAGGTGAGTTGCTCTCTTGAAGCAGCTCTGCAGCTCATTGGTTAGAGCTCTGCAGGTCTCCACACTGATTGGCTGGTCTGCACAGAGAGACGCAGAAGGTAAGAAGCACTTTAAAAAGTCCGAAGTGACGACGTGAACTTTGAGGAAAAGAAAACGGGTTTATTTTATTGGAGGAAGTGAGGAATCAGAGTTTGTGCCGACGGTTCGTTCGAAACATCCGTCTGATGTGACAGAAGACGTGAAGAAGAAGAAAAACACGAAGGAACAAGTGAAATGTTGAGAAGTGACGACACAAAGGAGGAATAACAATAAAAGAGGAGTGAAGCATCTCACCCTTCAGTATGGAGGGAGAGGGAGAGCCCCGACGAAGAGATGACAGGATGAAGGGATGAAGAAGAGGAGGAGGAGGAGGAGGAGGAGGAGGAGGATGATGAGAGTCCAAACCTGTGTTGTCTCTCTGCTCTGCATCGGTTTGAGGCTCCTCCTCCTGTCGTGGGGGAGTCAGGGGGGAGACGGACACCGGAGGAGGCCGCGAAGAGGAAGACGAGGAGGAGGGTGATGACGAGAAGGACGCAAGGGAGGGCTTGTCGGGGAGCGGCCTGCCGGGGACCCGAGCCTGGAGACCGCGGGGGGAAGGGGCAGCCTGGTTACCATGGTTACCCACTGACAAAGACGAGGAGGCGGCGACGACGGGGACAACGGCAGCGTGAGGGGGCGTGGCCAGAGCCGCGTTGGAGGCCACCACGGCAACAAGAGGAGGCGGAGTCTCATTGGCCTGAGAGGAGGAGGTTACTGCCTCCACCGCCAGCGAAGACGTCACTGAGGGATCCTCACTGGGGTCAGACATGTTGAGGCCGTCGCCCACAGAGATGGAGCGCGACATCTTGGCCATGGAGCTGGCGGTGGGGCTCATGTAGGAGCGCGGCACTGATGGAGCGGAGGAGGAGGAGGACGACGACTTCCTCGGAGTGACAGCAGAAGGAGCAGCAGCTGCAGCGGAGGTGATGGCGACTGTTTCCTGCTGGGGCGACCTGGGGGAGGCGGGGCTGGGTCTCTGAAGGGACTGGGCTGTACATGGGGGGCGTCTTGGAGAGGAGGGGAGGGTGGTGGGACGTGACAGGGGGAGCAGCAGCTGGGGGGAGGCCTCTCTGGACAAACGGGAGATTGAGTGAGTGAGCGAGGAGTCACCTGAGGAAGAGAGAGAGACTTTAGTCCTGGACAAGTCTCAATTAATGTCTGGACAGACTGGTTTACACCTTTACTGTTCACCTTTGTGTCTCGATCTTCTGAGTCTTACCTGTGTCGCTCAGCAGGCTCTGGACTGACTGAGCCTTCCGAAGTCCAGAGGAGGAGCTCAGATGGGAGGCTGCAGCCCGAGCCGTTGGGCCCAGGTTCCTCTTGGACTCAACTGTGGTTTGGACCTTCTTCTTCAGTGGGGAGGGCCGGTGGGCCTGCTGGGCCAAGGAGGTCCCCTTATCTTCTACCTGGTCCTGGAGCTGATCTGTGTTCTGCTGGCTTTGGTTCCCAGCCTCAGGAGGTTGTGTTTGGTCCTGGCTGGTCTTGTCCTGCGACTGTGCCTGGTCTTGAAGTGAGGGAATCTGCTCCTGGTTCTGTTTCTGGGTTGGGTCCTGGCTCCATGACACCCTCCTGTCCTTGGTCCGGTTCTGGTTCTGATCCATCAGAGGTCGGACCTCTGAGACCAGAGGACGGGCCTTCACTTCTCCACCTCCTCCTCCTCCACTGTTCCGAGATGGGAGAGGAAGCACAGTCCGACTGAGGAGGCGAGGAAAGAGAAGCACGTTTATCATCTGAGGCACAGCGACGCTGACGCGACAGGACAGAAAGCAGGACCAGAGGGTTTTTGAAACCTTAAAGTCTCTGCTCGCTAAAATTTAGCAAATGTCATTCTGTGCTGCCCTGATCCCGCCAGGCGACATGTTGAGGGGAGCTGTGTGATTTGATGTTTTACCTTCCAGCTGAATTCTGGGACAGGAACCTGGAGGAGATGCTGAGACTCTCACTGGAGCTGTGAGACGCTCTGCTTGGACTCCCTGTCAACAGATCACGTTATGTTGTTATGTCGGTCTTTACCCTCCACAAACATCAGCTAACTGCCTCCTGCTAAAGTTCTCTGATGGATCTGCGGTCGTCTGCTTTCCTACTGGTGCTGATATTCTCTATCAATAACAATAAATAACGGTTGATTAATAATCATAATACGCCTGATTTCTACAAAACGGTTTGGTGTCGTTGAAACTTAACTCATACCAACATGTACTTTAGCTCGCTCTGTTTTTGTTTCCACCGCAGACAGAACTCACTAATGAACCAGCACCGGCTAACGAGCCCCCAGAGGAGCTCGTTAGCCGGTGCTAACGAGTCTTTAGACCATTTTCATTGCTGACGTTTCTGAACTTTTCGGGTGGGGAGTGACTTCTGGCTTGCAGTGACAAACTTCTCAGACTCTCTCTGGGCGGTTGTGGTGTAGCTGAAGTTAGTAGTCAGTCACGAACAGCCTCGTCTCGTTTGTCGTGTTGACAGTGAGATGTTTGCCGGTGGTGGCGTGTTTGCGACCATGAGCTCCGGCCGTACCTGAACCTGAGAGGTCGGCCAGCGTGACAAAGTGTTCCTTCAGGAAAGCCTCCTGGTCTGGAGTCTGAGGGACGAGCTGAGAGGCCCTGACCTCTCCTCTTCCTCCCTCGTCCTCATCGTCCTCCAGCTCAGAGGAGTTTCCATCCACACTGAGAGGCTCTGAGTCTGACAGATAACAGAGGAAGACAGACCGGTCATGTCTCACCGTCTCCTGCAGGTCTTTCAGCAGTGGACAAAGTCGTCCTGCGTTGACAATGTGACTAAAGTAAAAGTATGTAAGTATAATCAGGAAAGAGTACTTCAAGTATTGACAGTAAAAGTACTGCAGTGCAGTAAAGTGTCTCCTTTGTGTTAAACTCAAACTAATGATTCTTTTCATTCTGGATCAATCAGCTGATCATTTCCCCCATCGATCGATCGATCGATCGATTGCTTTGGAAAAATTGTGAAAATAGTGAGAAATGTGGTCACAAAGAGCCCAAAGTGACACCTTCACCATGTTTGTTTGGTCCAAACAGTCCAAAGCTCCACATGATTCCAAACACATTCAGATCATTGAGATCATTGAGAGGAAAAGCAGCAAATCAAACACGTGAGAAGATCAAACATCAATGATTCC
>NC_135087.1:480000-492500 GCF_051107435.1 Chaetodon auriga
CTGAACATTAAACTGTGATGTCATCATGTTAAATTTGGATGTAAAGAAGTGACGTGAGACGTACCTGTCTCCTGACACTGTGATCAGATGTCTGCAGTCACTGCTGAACTTCAGACCTGTTACAATCTCTGACAGACAGACAGACAGACAGACAGAGTGTTAGTTTCATAAACATTCACTTAGTCATTCTTCATGCATTCATATATGTGTTCACACATTCATTCATATTTGCATTTGCACTGAATAAACAAATGTGTCCAAACAGACTTACATTCATATGTTGTTAAACATATTCACCCATTCGTGCATTCATTCATTCACCACAGACAGTCATTGGCTGCTACAGATCAAACGCTGACTGACCGGAGTGTCCGAACATGGTGGCCACACACTCTCCGGAGTAGAAGTCAAATATACTGATGTTCTTATCCGAACAGGAGGTGGCGATGTAGAGGCCTGACGGGTCAATCTGCACCTGAGGAGGACAGAACAGGAGGCGTGAAGTGCGGAGACGTCGCCGTCGCAGCAGAACACTGATTTTGGATGGCACGTGTGACCTCCGTCTGGCCAGCCAACATGATTTAGCAAAGAGGAAAAAAAATCGCAGACTTGTTTATTTCTTGCAGCCAATCACAGTGGAGTCAAGTGGTGCTGAGCTCAGCCTGCAGCCGCGGAGCTCCGCCCAAACAGAGGAAAAGCCACCAGGTAGAGGTACCTGGTCACTTTCAGTCTGCGACAGCAGAGGGGTCGGGCAGCCACACCAACAGTGCAGACCAGGTGAGCCAGACCAGACTTACCTTGATCAGAGTCCCATCCTCGCCCTGAGAGCCTTTATACAACTTCTTCTGTTTCCCATTACTGATGTTAAAGATCCTGCAGAGGAGGAAGAGGAGAAGGTCAGCACTGCTCCCACAGACACTGCTGAAGCAGATCCAAACTGAGACGCATCAAACTGAAGACAGGATGCTGCAGGACACCTGTGTGGCGTGGCTTCACCTGAAGCAACCTGCGGTGCGGTTCCCACTCTGACCAGCAGGTGGCATCTCAACAACACTCAGCAGCCAGACTGGAAACCATTAAACCAGTCCAGAATCAGAATCAGAAAAACCTTTATTGCCAAGTATGATTTTACACATACGAGGAATTTGTTGTGGTGAAGTTGGTGCAGACACATCTACTAAAATCAGAGTAGGACAAAATATAAATATAAACATGTATATACACGAGTCTGTTTTTTGGTTGTTTGTTTTTTCCGGAAACACAGTCTGTTTTTTCAGAAGGAAGTCCGAGCTGAGCGTTAATGTAACGCATAGAGCTGTATTTATGTCAATGTGGCAAGATGAGGCAGAGGAGGAGGAGGAGGAGGAGGAGAGGAAGAAGACAGCAACAGGGCCGTTAATCCTAATCCAGATCTGCAGAGTAATCCATCCAACAGACTGAACAGCCATGCTTGTTTCAGCAGTAGGTGGATTAACACACACACACACACACACACACACACAGGTGTGTGTTACCTGATGCTGCGGTCCTGACAGCCCACTGCTGCGTACTTCCTGGTTGGTTCAATATCCATGTCATAAAGAGTCGTCTTCCTCACCACATGATGAGTCCGTGTGAACTCCAACCCCTCCTCCGTCTGTGACCACAGGAAGAAGAAGAAGGAAAAAAGGAGGAAACGAAAAAGAAGAACACGAAGGAAAAGAGGAAGAAGAAGAAAAGGGAGAAGAAGAGGAAGAAGAGGGAAAAGAGGAAGAAGAAGAAGGAGAAAAGGACAAGAAGGAGGAGAAGGAAAAAAGGAGGAAACGAGAAAGAAGAACAAGAACACGAAGGAAAAGAGGAAGAAGAAGAAGAACAGGGAGAAGAAGAACAAGAACAAGAAGCAGGAAAAGAGGAAGAAGAAGAAAAGAGAGAACAAGAAGAAGAACAAGAAGCAGGAAAAGAGGAAGAAGAAGAAGAAAAAGAGGAAGAAAAAGGAGAACAAGGAGAGGAAGAAGAAGGAAAAGAGGAAGAAGAAGAAGAAAAGGAGAAGGCGGAGAGCAGCCATCATGTGTCATTCATCTGAAGTCACTTCCATCAGCACAGAACAGACTTTAATGTTCCTGCAGAAGAATACTGATAATCGATCAGCTGATGATGTCACTAATGATCAGCTGTAGCACCAAAGGAAAACTACTAATTTCAGAGAAATATTCTTGTTATTGAAGAGTTCATGTGTTCATCACTTTAAGGCTGCAGCTGATTTTAATGACTTCATAAAGTGACCGAGGCTTCGTCCTGAAACACCTGAACATCAGTGGACGTGCTATGTGACATCACTCAGGTGTGGTTCTCACCTGCTGAGCGGTGCGGAAGTAGACGCTCTTATCGGCTCCACAGCTGATCATCCTCACCTTCCCCTCATTGGCTGACAGACAGGAAGAAGACGATGATGTCAGAGGACAAATATCAGCGGCAGAATTTTAAACAACAACTTGGACTGTACACGATGAGACTGTGATAGGTCAGAGGTCAGAGGTCACCGAGACTGACCGGCGAATCGGACGGCAGTGATGGAAGACGAGTGTTCATCCAGAGTCTGAACCAGACTGTAGTCTCTGCCCGCATCCAGGACGTGGATCAGACGATCCCGACTGGCCGTGGCTAATAACTGGAGACCTGACAGACAGACAGATGGAGAGACAGACAGTGACAGACAGACAGACAGAGAGACAGACAGAGAGACAGACAGACAGACAGAGAGACAGACAGAGAGACAGAGAGACAGACAGACAGACAGACAGACAGACAGACAGACAGAGAGACAGACAGACAGACAGACAGACAGACGGACAGACAGAGAGACAGACGGACAGACAGACAGACAGACAGAGACAGACAGAGAGAGAGACAGAGAGACAGAGACAGACAGAGAGACAGACGGACAGACGGACAGACAGACAGTGACAGACAGACGGACAGACAGACAGACAGACAGACAGACGGACAGACAGAGAGACAGACAGTGACAGACAGACGGACAGACGGACAGACAGTGACAGAGAGAGACAGACAGACAGACAGACAGTGACAGAGAGACAGACAGAGAGACAGACAGTGACAGAGAGACAGACAGTGACAGACAGACGGACAGACGGACAGACAGAGAGACAGACAGTGACAGACAGACGGACAGATGGACAGACGGACAGACAGAGAGACAGACAGTGACAGACAGACGGACAGACAGACAGACGGACAGACAGACAGTGACAGAGACAGACAGACGGACAGACAGACGGACAGACAGAGAGACAGACAGACAGACAGTGACAGAGACAGACAGACGGACAGACAGACAGACAGACAGACGGACAGACGGACAGATGAAACAGGTCAGTGCTGCAGCGCCTCCTGGAGGCTGCAGGTTCATTTCAGTCACCACATGAACAAACTCCTGCTGATCGATCAGTTCCGATTGATCTTCTTCTCTCTGTATTTATCGTGTTCATTGATTTATGTTCAGCCGTCTGCAGGTCATCGTTATTGATGACAGACAGACAGACAGACGGACTTTATTCAGATCAATACTGAACATGTCCTCACATGAAGCTTCTAGAGTGTGAGTGAGTGTGTGTCACTGATGGTGTTCGCTGTGTTATGTGTTGTTTTATTTTGTGTGTGTGTTGTTACCTGTTGTGTGTGTGTTGTGTGTGTGTGTTGTTACCTGTTGTGTGTGTGTTATGTGTGTGTTGTTACCTGTAGTGTGTGTGTTGTGTGTGTGTTGTTACCTGTTGTGTGTGTGTTGTGTGTGTGTTGTTACCTGTAGTGTGTGTGTTGTGTGTGTGTTGTTACCTGTTGTGTGTGTGTTGTGTGTGTGTTGTTACCTGTTGTGTGTATTTCTAGATGTTTCTCACCTGTGTCTGGTTTGGAGAACTCGAGGCAGAGGATTTCAGAGTCGTGAGCCTGAACGTTCATGATCTCCTCCATACTGTCCAGGTCATGGACCCTGCAACACACACACACACACACACACACACACACACACACAGAGTGACAGTGTGTTCAGTGGACTGTGTGGGGACTCGATGAATCAGCAGCTCAGGTTATGTCTTCTGTCTGGATTCACTCCCCCCACACCTCACCTGAGGACTCCCATGCGGTCTCCGGAGGCCAGGTGCTGTCCATCCGGACTGACTCTCAGGGTCCTGATGCCCGCTCTGCTCTGGTCGGTCTGCTGCCCCTCTGAGCCTGATGACCCCGCCTTCTCTGTGGTGCCACCGGCGACACTCTCCGTGTCCAGCAGGCTGGAGACGTTGTCCTCCACATAAATAACTTTCTGCAGGTCCTGAGGGGTCAGAGGTCAGTGTGGTCATGAGGGTGTACAGGTGTAGGCCAGGTGTACAGGTGTTGGTGTGTAATATACTGTCAATATAAAAGGTGAAGGTGTGTGTTCTCGTACGTGACTCAGGATGTTCCTGTTGACGACGTTGAGACCGTCGATGTTCCACAGTCGGATGGTGTTGTCTGAGGAGCAGGACAGGAATGATCCGGGGGGGAGGTGCACCTCCCCTCCCTCTCCGCCTCCTCTGTCTCCTCCCCCCTCTGGATACACCTGCAGGAGGAAGAGGTGTTCACCTGTGGTCTTTCAACTAATAAAAGTTTCATTTGTGTCACTGTTTCCCCACCCCCTGAACGGTGATTGTCCAATCACAGCTCAGCAACAGTAACCAGTCACAGCAGGTGTGTCAGTGTTTGCATTTCTCACCTTCACTCATCAAACACACCAAGAGCTAAAGTTTAACACAGGGATTAAACTGTGTGCTCCAATGCTAGCTGCTAACATTAGCATGTCCTGCTAGCTACAGTAATGACTTCCCATTCCCAATGAGCTAACATCCACCATCACCTCACAGAGAAGAAGAGGAAGAAGAAGAAGAAGAAGGAGGAGGAGGAGGAGAAGAAGAAGAAGAAGAAGAAGAAGGAGAAGAAGAAGAAGAAGAGGGAGAAGGAGAAGGAGAGGAAGGAGAAGAAGAAGATGAGCGAGATGGAGGAGGAGAAGAAGAAGAAGAAGGAGAAGAAGAAGAAGAAGAAGGAGCAGAAGAAGAAGGAGAAGGAGAGGAAGAAGAAGAAGAAGGAGGAGGAGAAGAAGAAGAAAAAGAAGAAGGAGGAGGAGGAGAAGAAGAAGAAGGAGGAGGAGGAGGAGAAGAAGAAGAAGAGGAAGAAGTAGAAGAAGGAGGAAGAAGAAGAAGAAGATGATGAAGAAGAAGACGGAGAAGAAGGAGAAGAAGAAAGAGAAGAAGGAGAAGAAGGAGGAGGAGGAGAAGGAGAAGGAGAAGGAGAAGAAGAGGAAGAAGGAGAAGAAGAAGGAGAAGAAGAAGAAAGAGAAGAAGGAGAAGAAGAAGAAGAAGAAGAAGAAGAAGAAGAAGAAGGAGAAGGAGAAGAAGAAGAAGAAGGAGAAGAAGAAAGAGACGAAGAGGAGCAGAAGAAGAAGGAGAAGAAGAAGGAGAAGAAGAAAGAGAAGAAGAAGAAGAAGAAGAAGAAGGAGAAGGAGAAGAAGGAGAAGAAGAAGAAGAAGAAGAAGAAGAAGAAGAAGAAGAAGAAGAAGAAGGAGAAGAAGAAGGAGAAGGAGAAGAAGAAGAAGAAGGAGCAGAAGAAGAAGGAGAAGAAGAAGGAGAAGAAGAAAGAGAAGAAGAAGAAGAAGAAGAAGAAGAAGAAGAAGGAGAAGGAGAAGAAGGAGAAGAAGAAGAAGAAGAAGAAGGAGAAGAAGAAGAAGAAGAAGAAGAAGAAGGAGAAGAAGAAGAAGAAGAAGAAGAAGAAGAAGAAGAAGGAGAAGATTTCACGACGTCAGACTGTTACTTTCAGGTGTCTTTAAAATGTCCACAGAATTTATTCAAGTCATTTGTTGGACTAAGCTCACGTCCACGTTTGGGGTGAACTCTTGTGATTGTGACACGCTGACCTCAGAGCAGCACGCTGCAGGTGCTTTAAAGATGTCTTAGCTGTGTGACCTTTGACCTCTGCCTGAAGCCACCCACCTCCAGGCTCCACACACAGGAGGAGTGGTAGAGGGCGGAGTACAGCTTTCCCGCCCGGCGGGGGTCACGGAGGTCTCGGACGTCCCACACGTAAACACTGTGGTCATTGTAGACGCACGACAGCCAGCGGTTGGCGGGGTCGTACGTTACCGCCACGGTGTCAGGGTAACGAACCTCCGACCTGCAGGAGAACAGCTGACTGAGGAGGAGGAGGAGGAGGAGGAGGAGGAGGAAGAACAGAGTGAGACCAGAGAGTTTATTAGAGTTATTCTGACACGATGAGCTCCTGGAGGATTGTGGGATACACAGAGACTGAAAATAACAGCCATGCTGATGTTTTTGTGGTTTCCATGGTAACTGTCCACATGTCCAGTGGTCAGCTGACCTCTGAATAAAACCAGACTGAGGCTGAGGTTAAATAAAGCTCTACAGGCTGACATCATGTGACCTCTAAATGTGGGTCCATGTGGGCGAAGTCAGACGAAGTGATAATCCATCAGATTCCATCCCAGCTGATCCATATCACAGACTCACACTCGTACACTTTATACCACATGTTCTTCACAGGTAAAGGTGAGTCTAAGCAGGATGTATGAACCACAGGCGCGTTCACCGAACACCAACCAAACATGGCATCAAATATGTACGCAGTACAAATATTTGTTCCCACATGGGTTGAATGTAGACCCATTTGTATGAGTTACCTGACAGGTGTGTGTATAAAGCATCAGGTTTGTGTTACCTGTCAGGTATGTGTCACCCAGCAGGTGTGCATTCTACCTGGCCTCCACCATAGTGGCGATGTCAGCTCCCAGACAGTGTGGGCGGGGCAAAGTGCAGAGGAAGTGCAGGCTGACGGGGCTGAAAGCTCTGACTGTCCCATCAGAACAACCACAGAAGATCAACTCGTCCGTGACGGACAGACAGGTGGCCTGAGACGTCTGAGGACACACAGACACACAGGTGAGTCAGAATCAAAGCATCATGAACTCTTGCTGAGTTATGAGGACACAGACAGACGGACAGACGGATGGACAGACAGACGGACGGACGGATGGACAGACAGGGCTGTTATTGTCTGTTTCTTCATAAATCACATGACCTCATTCTCAGACCTCCATCAGTCTAACTGCCCTGACGCTCTCTGTGACCTCTGACCCCAGCTGAGATGTGGTGCAGAATTATGTAACTGTCAGAAATCTATCTGGATTGATTGTTGGATTGTTAAAAATCAAACATCATGATGACCTTAGAGATACAACACGTTACAGGCCTTTGCTAGCAGTTTCTATTTGCTTCCAGTATTTGTGCTAAGCTAAGCTAAACACGTGATCGGATATCAGTTTATCAATATATCTGTTTCGGCACCTGTTCAATAATCATGAACGTGGAAATCAGACCTGGAGCTGTTCTCCCTGTAAAGACTGAAGATGTAAATGAAGTGAGAGAATGTCAGTGGGTGAAGACGCGGACAAAGACGGCTTTGACGCTGAGCTGCTGCATGGCGTCAGCTGTGTGCTGTGGTATCACTACTGCAGTACTGCAGTATGAGTACTACAGTACGAGTACTGCAGCAGTGGGTGGGTGCTGCGTGCTGGTGGGCGTGACTGATGCAGCGTTCAGGGTCCTCGATAAGTCGGTGTGGATGGTGAACGGGGTGATGTGTCACTCAGCCAATCAGGTGGAGCGTTGGTTATGAATGACAGTGGCGTGCTGTGAAACCAACCAATGGAGTGAGATAAAAGAAGTGAGCGCGTCTGATTCAGTCAGTTCAGCCAGTGAGGATCAAGAGAGTTTTCAGATCTGCATCAGTCTGAACCCGTTCTCTGCAACAGTTCTCAAAGCACTCGTGTAGCTGAACACAAGCTAACGTCAGCATAGCACGACGCAACAGTACGAGCTAACTCAATATACGTTAGACACTGACAGCGCTGCCACAGAGTCAGACGTACTGATCTCTAAGTTTGTCAGTGTCAGAGTCACTGTGGCTTTGTTATGACGTTATAATTTCATCTGTGCAATAAGAGCAGCGTCTTATGAACCTGCGTTGTAGCTGATGGTTTCATCGCCCGATGTCACTGTTGTTAGTTTAATCTTGCTGTTTGATGAAGGTTGTACAGTGATGACCTCATCGTGATGCTTTGTCTTAGATCACGAAACTTTTTGTTGTCATTTGGTGATTAACGTTAGCTATTTTTAGCTGTTAGCCTCTCTGCAATGATGGCGCAAAGTGTTCAAAGAGGACTGGACACGAGACAAAGTGGTAATAAACACTGCATCAAGAATCGTGCTTTTCATTGATCTGACACAGGAAGTGAAAAACAGAATTTTCTGCAACATTATTTCGGTTCGTTCAGTCTTTAAGATGAACTTTACGTCTCTGAAAGAAACCAATACAGCTTTAGTACAAAACTAATTATGTGCTAGGTAGCTGCTAACATGCAAGTACTAGCTAGCCAACATAGTCACAGAGTTAGCATGTGAGTGGTTAGCTCAATGGCTAAAGAAGTCGGCTAACTGTCCCAGCAGTAGTCTCTATGTCACCAAATGTCCAACAAGGAAAGAGTCACTGCCGCTTGTTAGCTTATACAGAAAGGAGCTAAAAGCTAACCAGCTAATGTCTGACTGGCACAACAGTAACAAAGATCACGTGTCTGAAGAAACAAAAAAATGGATATTAGCTTTACGTCCTTTATTTCAGGTCAAATTGACTCTGAGGATGTTTGCTCTACATCTATACATCTATCTACATACATGTGAATTTCCCTTGGGGATGAATAAAGTATCTATCTATCTATCTATCTATCTATCTATCTATCTATCTATCTATCTCATCTCTGAGTCTGATAAGCCTTCATCCATCGTGGTGAACCAAGCCATTCTGTTCACAATGCAGCTATCAATTAATCAATCAATCTGATCAGGAGGGAATTCTCAAAAACAGACAAAAAACAAAAAAGCAACATTTTACGGCGTCACAGGTTGAACTGACTGAGCTCAGGCGAGATGACGACTTACGGCGGCAGAGTCGACTCTCTGCACAGGAAGCAGAGGAGGAAGCAGAGGAAGTTCACGTTAGAGGGTTTCAGATTAAAGACAGTCTGTCTCTCATTGGCTGTGGTCGCACACCTGTGGCCACACCCAGCTGTGATGTCACAGTGTACTGAAGTACAGCTGGACATCACTGCAGAAGAATAATGTTCAAGGTAAGTTCATCACTTTGATCTATAACTTTAAACTGTCCCCACAACACACACACACACACACAGGCACACACACACAGGCACACACACACACACACACACACACACACACACACAGGCACACACAGGCACATGCAGACACGCACACACACACAGGCACACACACACACACACACACACACACACAAACATTGTCAAAACCTGGATAAATCTGGCCGTCAGTTGGACAGTTGGACGGACAGACGGACGGGCGGACGGGCCGTCTGGTCTGATTTGTTCTGGTTTCCATCTGAGCTTTAAGGGTCACCACGGAAACAGGGTGTGGGACATTCAGGTGATGTTTGTAACTTCCGAAACCAGAGCACTCACCCGCAGCTCGACCCACTTGTCGAGGAGCCGCCGGTCGTTGAACTCGCAGAGCAGACCTGAAGAGGTGATGCAGAAAGTGGAGGAGGCCTGCCGACCACGCCCACATGCCACGTCACTGAAGAAATTGTTCCTGAGCTCTCCCAGCAGCCCTGAACGCCCCAGCAGAGGGACAGTGGCGTTCACCTGGAGACACGTGGAGAGGACGATCAACAAACACGACGATCACACAGGATGCTTTCATCAACGGGGCAGTCGTGTGATTGGCTGGAGAACCTTGGAGGTCTTGGCGTGGTCCAGGTACCAGAACTTGACGTGGCGGTTGCCGGCGGTAACGAAGTAGGAGCTGTCATCTGAGAAGGACACAGCTGTCACCTTACTGGACACCTTATTGGCTGCAACCACAACGTTTTTCTGATGGACAGACACAGGAGAAAACGCGAGAACCCACCGTCAAAAACACGAGAACAGAGTGAAGCTCCATGAAAACAGGAAACAGACGGAAAGACATCAGTGTCCATCATCAGACAGACATTTCACTCACGACACCATCGCACGTCTCCTGATGTCCCCTCTGGACGTGGTTTAGGACACGTCATCATTTCTTTGTGTCTGACTGTTTTTACACGTGAAAAGTTCTATTCATTCAAACGTTCTTCCAAAGGAATCAAAGGAACTAAATCTAGAGACGGATTTCATGTCCTACAGGAAGTCGCTTCGAGTCAAACCTCAGTGACGTTCACGCTCCAACAGACAGCAGAGGTCACGTGATCAGAGCATGAGACTCTCATTGGACACACAGACTTTATGGAAACGAGGCTTCACGGAGACATTTCCAGAAAAAGGTTGATTTCCATCAGAACAACAGACTAAACATCTGTTTACTGATCGACTCCAGCTGTTTCCTCTTCACTTCCTCCAGATGTTTCACATTAGAAGCAGCTGAAGTGGGTCATCGCCGTCTGTCCTGACAGACATCAAATGAAAACACGATGTTCCCTGAAGCTGTTTTCTCTCCGTCCGTCTGTAAGAAGCACTCACATTTCACACACTTCAGCTCATTTCAGAATAACACTGGATTCCAATTACTGATTGATTGATTGCATTGATGCATTGACCACTTTAAGGTGAAGCTCATCTTAATGACTGCTGGGATCAATAAAGCTGCAGCTTGTGCAACTAATCTACATCTGACAAGTGATTCCAGTGACAAATTACAGTAACACGTCCTCTGTGGAACGCAGTGAAGAGGAAAAGGAAGCAGAGTACAAGGACGTCAACGGTGCATTCAGGAGCTCCTCAACGGCCCAGTTCACGAGCCGGTGCATTCGTGAGCTTTAATGGAGGCTAAAGAAGAGCTTTAACTTTCTGAATGTGGCTCGCTCTGCGTGGACGGTGACAGAGTTACCGCCTCACGCTGCATCGTTCATTACATGTGAGCAGAAATACGTGAAGCAATGAAAAAGTTTTTCCAAACATTAAATTTTATCTGTCATGTTTCTGCGTTTATGACGTCAAAGTCGTCGACTTTCCGAGTTGTTTTTTCTTCTTCACGTGGCGTTCACGTCAATGTTCCCAGTCGTAAAAACACAATTTTCTAATTATTCTGACGGTACTTGAATGTGTTCCACTGGGGAAGTTCATCAATCACTCGTCAATCATCGGAGTCGCTCCGTTACCTTCCAGTTCCAGACGTTGACCATCATGTCGTGTTGATAACCCACGCTGACGATGTATTTCCCGTTTGGAGAAAACGCCACGCAGGCGACTCCATATTTATGCTCCTGCAGCTCAGCGACCTGCAGACGCTCCGACACCTCCCAGACTCGAACCGCCGGCATGTGGCCGCTCTGAGGGAGGAAACACGTGATCAAAAACTCTTCATCACACAAACATGGAGTCATTCCTCAAGGTTGAAGAAGTCGCCCTGAATTCTACAAATACTTTAGAAACATCTTAAAGAAGCTAATTCAGCCAATCAGAAGCATCCTGAGAGGAAACTGGACAAACTGACGGTTTGTTCAGGACAGGAGGGACATCAGCAGGACACTAAAACCAGCCTGGACATCAGTGAGGAGTCTGCACAGTCCAGAGGATCCACACAGACAAACCAGCCTCAGTCTGTCCACCTGCTGCAGTCTGACAGACGTACAGAAGAACCTGCTGCTGGACCAGCAGAGGACAGAACAGAAAGACCAACAGAGGACAGAACAGAGAGACCAGCAGAGGACAGAACAGAGAGGCCAGCAGAGGACAGAACAGAGAGACCAGCAGAGGACAGAACAGAAAGTCCAGCAGAGGACAGAAAAGAAAGACCAACAGAGGACAAAACAGAGAGACCAGCAGAGGACAGAAAAGAAAGACCAGCAGAGGACAGAACAGAGAGACCAGCAGAGGACAGAAAAGAAAGACCAGCAGAGGACAGAACAGAGAGGCCAGCAGAGGACAGAACAGAGAGGCCAGCAGAGGACAGAACAGAAAGTCCAGCAGAGGACAGAAGAGGAAGACCAACAGAGGACAGAAAAGAAAGACCAGCAGAGGACAGAACAGAGAGGCCAGCAGAGGACAGAACAGAAAGTCCAGCAGAGGACAGAACAGAGAGACCAGCAGAGGACAGAACAGAGAGACCAGCAGAGGACAGAACAGAAAGTCCAGCAGAGGACAGAAGAGGAAGACCAGCAGAGGACAGAACAGAGAGACCAGCAGAGGACAGAACAGCTTCTGTCCTCAGGCTGAGACTCATCGTCCACACTCCAACATCTATCACTTCACACTGTATTACAAATGAAGGTAGAAAGACCAAAATCTCAAATGTCCCTTTTTATTGTCCATGAACACGACTTCTTGGCCAAATGTACTTTTCTATGCAGATGATGTTATTTCATACATGGTGGGCTCTTCTCTTCATGTGGCCACG
>NC_135087.1:497500-540000 GCF_051107435.1 Chaetodon auriga
CTCCACAGACGTCTGCAGTCTGTCAACCTCACCGCTGTTAGCATGTTAGCATGTTAGCAGGCTTTACTGCGCTGTGGTAGAGGACTGTGCAGCTCAGTGCTAAGCTAACAACAGCCAACTGCACGACAGAGCCTGTGCTGTGTGTGTGTGGGGGGGTCATGTGACAGGAGGACACACACACACACACACACACACACAGCATCACACATCCGTCTGCTCGTTCTGTCTCATTAAACTGATCAAACACTTTAAGAGGAAGCATCAGCTGACTGTCCCTCGGAGACTCTGTTAGACCACAAACTGTGGGACAGAAAACTGATCCAACCTGCTGACTCAGACCTTCAGAAAGCGTTCTGCTCAGCAGGGAGCTGAGCCGTGAAGAGCAGCTTCATACGTGTGTAAACACACGTATGTACAGTCTGAGTTTGTCCTCAGGCATGCACAGACGGGGGGACAAAGTGTGTTTAGATGGTGAGAAACGTGCTAAACTATGAGCAGAATTAACGATTATTCAACAAAAAGATGAAACACAGACAGAAACTCTCATTTTCTTCTTTTTCTCGGGTTGGTCCTCATAAAGACACCAGAACACACACAGAGTTAACTGAGAGAGGCCACAGACGTACAGTTCAAACACAACACAAAGCATTCTGGGAGTTTTACTGACTGAATGAACGCGGCTGCTGACAGACGGACAGAAGCCCTGCAGGGACAAACAGACAGGAACAACCTGAGGGACAGGTGCTCGCTTCGCTGAGCAGCCTGAGCGAAGCTTCGGGACCCAGTGAAGCCAGTCCAGGGCTGGACCCTGAACCAGTTCAGAGACCAGCAGAGTGTAAAACGAAGGCAAACACACAGGCTGCAGCTGATGACGATGATGACGGTGAAGATGAGGATTCGTCCTCTGCTGCATCCAAACTGATAACAACTGAAAATGATCCTGATGTTTGAAACTTTATTGACGCCGGCTGAACAGAACGAGCTGAAAACACTGCAGAGGTCTGCTGTGTGTGTGTGTGTGTGTGTGTGTGTGTGTGTATGTGAGTCTCCATCTTACTGTCCACACAGCGGACAGTGAACCTGCAGGACAGATGTCTCACACTGTGCACAAAATCACACACACACACACACACTCTCTCTCTCTCTCTCCCTACAGTCTGTGTGTGTGTGTGTGCGCGCGCGCGCACCTTGTCGCTGAGGTCCTCTTTGTGCCGCGCGGTGCCGCTCCTCCTCCTCAGTTTGATGGACGGGGAGCGCAGCAGGTTCTTGATGCGGCTGCGGATCGTGCCGCTTCCCTCCGCGGTCATCGCGCTGTTAGCTGCCCGGCTAGCTGCCTCTCTCAGCGGCTGGAGTCTTTCTCTGTCGCTCTCTCCTCCGCCACCGCTGCTTCGGCTGTCATGCTGTCTGCGAGCCGAGCCGTGCCGGGCCGGAGGGTTCAGCTAGTCTGGCTCTGGTTCTGGAATGATCCGGGTCACGGGCTCCGGTTCCGCGGCTGCTCCGCATCTTATATCTCCACCGCAGCGAAGACACGAAGCGGCCTCAACACGACCCTGACCGGACTGAGCCGACTGACGCACCGCCGGCGTCAAACTGCGCAAGGGCGAGTTTCTGGAAACCCGCAGATTAGACAGCACGCCCACCTACTACAGGACACGCCCCGTCAGCACAGAGCACGCCCCCACGGATCTGTACACTGAACCAGGACTGGTTCCTGAACTGAACCGTTTCCGGGGTGCATCATGTGGGGGGCGTGTCCTGTAGCTCTATAGTCCGCAGACAGACCCTCACGGCCGGCAGGCGGCAATGATAGAAATACTTCCGGTCAAGCTTTTCAAAATAAAACTGCTGAGTCGTCATTAAACGTGTAAACGTGTATAATTCAGCTAAAGATCGTTTCATCACAGAGAATCTGTTGAATAGTCAATATATTACACGTCCATTGGCGCTGATTGCAAACTCTGCTTTTGTTTGTTTTGGTTGTCATCCTTTGTTCTGTCGTAGAACAGTGGTTCTCAGCTGGTCTGGCTTCGGGACCCACCATCACCTTTTAATGACAAGCCCCACCATGAACAGACGGCACTTTAAAAAAAACAATCCCACCAGTGGAGAAACACTGTCCTAGAATCACTAGAAAGTAAATGTATTCAAATACTGGACTTCAGTACACTTTTGAGGTACTTGTACTTCTATCTGCAGTCACTTCACAGATTCAGATTTTACATGTAAACACACAACATTGATCTTACTGAAGATCCATCTTCTCCATCTGTGTTTTCTGTTGCAGTGAACTGAAGCTCTGTGTTTTGGACTGTTGGACAGACAGAGACATCATTTTGGATTTTGGGAACCTGTGAAATTTGATGAATGAAGTAAATATCAAGCAGATGAACAGCTGTATCTGTTTATTTTAACTGTTTTCTAACATCACGTTTCACTTTTACACAACAGACAACACAAAGTCATTTCTTTCAACGGCTTCATCTGAATTTTTAAAAGGCTGAAAAACTTTTACTACCTTACTAAAAAAAAAAAAACACCTCTTTTTTTGGATCCAATGATAACAAGACGTATCTGTTAGAGACTGAAATGTATAGAATCAAGCCAAAATGAGCGGCATCAATACAATGCTGTCTCCATATTAATGCATCAATAATGTTAATAATCCAATAATATATACAGTATGTCAAACTATTAAACTGTACTTTTCCTAAATACTTCGGTACTTTTAATGCTTTACTTGTAATGGGGTGTTTTTGCATCGTATTACTTCAGCAGAGGATCTTTGTACTTCTACATCTGCTTGCATTGCATTTTTTTTTTTTTTTAATTTGACCCGTTTGCGAAGTCAGTTTTTCCTCATGCTTTTACTTTGATGTTATACTTCCGGTATCTGACTGACGCATTATGAGGCAGCAGCGCCCCCCAGCGGCAGACACACAAACTCTTCTCTGTTGGCTTTATCTTTTCGTGTTTCTGCCAGAACGAGAGTACGGAGGCAGAGAAAGGACAGAACTGTTTGAATACTACAAACGAGCGCTCCAACAGGAGCCAGAGAGTTCACAGGTCAAAGTTCAGACTGAACGAGACGTTCACTGCCTGACAGGATGCTGGGATGATGCATTCAGGTACCATTCAGCAACTTCCAGTCTTCTTCTTTTTTTTTTAAACTTCTTTTTATTGGGTTTTACGTTTTTTAAAACATACAGAAAATAAAATGCAAATGCATGACTCCATACATTAACATTTAAGACACACACAAAAAAAAGAGTGTCATGTTACATCTGTTTTTATTCCAGTCATTTTCTCCTACATGGGTCTTTCTTATTAAAATAATCCATAAAAGGTTGCCATATAGAGTAAAACATATAATCCTCCTCCCTTAATGAGTATTTCATTTTTTCTAACTCCAAGTGTTGCATTACATCATTTAATAAAGCTGCATGGTTTGGGGGTTTTCTCTGCTTCCAATTAAGCAGTATCAATGGCCTTGCTGATAACGTTACAAACCGAATCATGTTGTTCTGCGTAGTTGAAAGTTGTACAGCGATAGGCTTCACTCCAAACAATGCTAACACTGGATCAGGTGAAATCTGTTTCTGTGAAACCTCAGATAGAGTTTCCAATAATTGACAATTTGTGGGCACCTCCAGAACATACGTGCTAGAGAGGCTGGACCTTGTCCACACCTGTCACAGGATGGACTCACTGAGGAAAACACTTAGAAAGTTTCAGTTTGGACAGATGTAGTCTGTGTGATATTTTAAATTGCAGAAGACCATGTCTTATGCATACAGATGAGGAGTGCACATTGTCCTGGACTTTTGTCCATTGGTTGTCTGAGATTTCCACACCTAGATCCTCCCTCCAGGCTTCTTTTAGATAACTTCAATTCTTCTCTCAGCTTAAACGGCGACGAAGACAAACGATAACAAAACTGAAGATTGAATTAACTTCAGAGAAGCGAAGCAGGAGTCAGAGGTCGTTTTAAGTCTTTATTCATATCTGAGTGTTATATTATGAGACGTCTTCAGACATATTTACATCAGAGGTCCTTTAAGGCATAGAAAAATACAAATTTAGAAAAACAAGAACGGCTGTACACTGTACAAACGTCAAACTGGTTTCAGAAGCAGCTTTAACTGGTCAGTCACCACAGAACACACTGACGGTCCAACACCTGATCCCTTACCTGTAGTACGGTCACAGGTGAGTCCAGGTGAAACACAAGCTGCTGTCTGTTTCTATTGTTTAAATATGAAGAAGTGAACTTCAGATTCTTTTTACTTCCCAAAACAAAAAGGTTTCATATGTTTATTATTCATGTTTACAGCAGCTCCTCTCTGCACAAAACTTTTCTTTGTCCAATATTTCACCTTGAAATCAGGTAAAACACAACCTGACAGGTTTTCCTACGTTCTGTACGGAAAATAAAATGATTTTAATGAAAATCCTTAAAATGAGAGAGCGTCCACACAGAACTAAGGCTGAGCACAAAGGCAGCCTGGCAGGAAACAGAAGACCTTCACAATAAAAGTGGAACATTTGAAGAAAAAACCTCAGATATTTTTCACAAAATCAGGACTTTTTCCACAAAGTGCATCTCCGAACACGACAAGCTCTCCAACTTTTTCTCCAAATATTTCCCCTTTCCAGACTCCTGAAACGCCGTCGACTGAAGACTGAAGTTTAAAGGTAGCACAAACACACAAAAACACACAAAATATCTGAAGGTAAACAGAAAGAAAGATGCTGGGTTTATATTGCTGAAGTCTGCGCGCACACGCACGCACACGCGCGCACACGCACGCACACGCACGCACACTTCCTATGAGACTCCATGGCAACTGTGACCCGTCCCCTTTCGCCATGGTAACACGCTGCGTCTTCAGAGTTGGACAAAGTAAAAAAACTCTAACAAACGAGCTGAACATAATCTCTGATCGCCATGGAAACAACAGGGCCTCTGATTGGCCTGTAGGCGCGTCATGTGTCTCTGCTTCAGACGCACCGTCTGATTGGTAATCCGGCGTCGCGGTGAGGTCAGCTCAGCTGTGACATCATCGGTCAGCTGGGCGGGTGTCCTCTCAGTCCCAGAGGAACCAGCCTCGGCATCGGCCTCCAGGCCACGCCCTCCCTCCCCCCCCCGCTTCCGCTTTCCCCCTCTGCTGCTCCATCACTGCTGGTGGGGTCCACCATCTTGGCCCCGCCCACCTTCATCTGCAGCAGAGGGGGCGGGGCCAGGACGCCGCCTGTAGGGTTTCCATTGGCAGGTCCGGGCTCCAGACTCTGTGCGGTCTCTGTCACCGTAACGGCGTCATCGGAGTCCGAGTCCAGCTGCAGGACCCAGGGGCTGTGGGCGTGTCCCTCTACACGCTGCCCCGCCTCACAGGATGGTTTCCCCGGTAACGGGAAGTCTGCAGTCATCACCGTGGTGACGGCCTGCTGGTTGAGGAAGACGATCTCGTTGAGGAGGGAGGTCAGACTCCCGCTGTCCGGGTCATCTCTGGTCTCCTGCCGCCGCTCCGGCCCCAGAGGACCCCCCACTGTGACCCGATCCTGAAGACCGGCGCTCGGACCTGGGCGGGACGAGGATGACGGGTCCCGGGCGGAGGGCGGAGACGATGATGAGGACGACTCGGGCGTGGCGTCAGTCTGGGACGGATGCTGGTCCTGGTCTTTGATCTGGTCTGAGGAGAGCTCTGATCCTGCAGAGACCACTGGGGGGGGAGGAGGAGGAGGAGGAGGAGGGGCAGGATGACCTGCTGGGACCTGCTGCTCCTGCTGGTGGAGCTGTGGTGGAGGTGGAGGTAGAGGTTGAACCAGCTGCAGCACGTTGTTAAAGTTTGTTCCTGCAAACAATAAAAACACGAAATGAACTCCAGTAAATTATCGAGTTCATGAGTGACGACGCGTCAGTGAGCTGGTCCGTTCATTAGTTAATTGGTTAATTGGTCCGTTCATTAGTTAATTGGTTAATTGGTCCGTTCTGTTACCTGTGAAGTTAGTGATGGTGATGGGGGCAGAGCTTCTGCAGATCTTACCGGTTGGGGGGTGGGGCAGTGAGGTGAGATGGATCTGCTGATTGCTCAGAGTGGGGATGTTGAGGGTGACTGAGGCCACGCCTACAGACAGGAAGAGGACACGTATTACTTCAAAATAAAAGCACGTTGAAGCAGGGATCAGTGAGCGTGAGGTGCGCGTCAGTACCTGGCGTAGGAGACGTCTGCAGCACCGTCGGTCTCGTCATTAAGGGGCTCAGGGTCAAGAGTGGTTTCCCTGGCAACGCAGTATTGACAAGGGATAGGACCTCAGTCGGTACCAAAGTCTGAAAAGAGTCTGGAAAATGGAAAGATGACAGGAAGTCTGAGTTTGCGTCCACTGGATTCATCAAAGTGATCAATGACAAAGAAGAACATCTGGTTTATGAAACAGAGACTGACTGACCAGCAGCTGAACTGGTGTCCATTACCTGACCTCACACAGGCACCAGTCTGTCAGTGTGTTCACGGAGGGATTTAACGTGTGTGTTGATGAACAATCAGTCAATCAATAGACCGTTTTGAGACCTATGTCATGTCCTCTCACGGACTGTATGCGCATGCATCGTGGCAGCAGAACCCCCGTCCACATCCACGTCCTCCGTCCTGTCCAACCATTAAAATGTCCTCTTGTGTTGTTGGATGCCAGAACAGGGCTAACAAAAATCCAGCTGTTAAATTTTTTCAGATTCTGACGGGAAAAAGACCCTTCAGTGCGAACAGACGAAGACTGTGGCTGCAAGCATTAAAGGAGCCGACTGGAGCGACGACATGATTCAACATTTGCGGGTATGTGGAGCTCATTTCATACCAGCTGAGTTTTGTCTGTTTTGGCCTAAGCGGTTAGCTAGTTAATGTTAGCTATCCCACAACATCGCGTTAACAAGTGTTTGTCCAAAATGATTTGGCTTGTAGCTAATCTTGGCTAGCTATCCATGGCTAACTAACTAGGTAACGTTAACGTTACATAGCCTAGTTTAGCGGTAGTTCATACATTCATCCCATACAATGATCACGGGCGCAATCTCTCAATTTTCTCTTCGGTGAAGCCTCGATGGTCTATGATAGCCCCGACGTTGTCCCTTCTGTGTTGAGTACACTAAACCAAGCAAGAGACCAGGGCCAAAACTGGAGAGTTAAGGTGTCTTTGCACAAGTTTTCATAAGCTGTTTCTAAACAATCATACGCTTCATGAGGGCAGGGAACCATTCATTCACACAGAATGAAGACAACGATAGGGAGTGCTTCACTGGGTCGATGGCAGTAAAAACATTACACAAGTAATGTGAAGATAGAATTTTTAATTGATGTGGAACAGGTAGAACAAATGCACGTGGAACAGGTGCTGTTCAAGGACAGGCCATGGGCACAGGTATTGTTGTCAGGGAACAGTCGGGCCAAGCGGGCACGATGGCTTCAGTCTGCAGGCACAGAGGGTCTGACCTGGAGGGAGAGGGGACGGGGAATAGAGGGGCAACAGACGCAGGGAACATGTGGGACAGATGTGTTATTGTGCAGTAGTCCACTGTTTTAAATATCATTCCTACTGTACGCGTTACTGATCTATTTGCTATTGTATGAATTATTAATCATCTCACCACAGTCTGGCGATTCACAATGCATGCAGGCTATCAGAGTTTCCAAGGCAGGGTCATGGTTTCTTGTGAGCAGTTCAGGCAACACATTTGAGAATAAGAAATCTTTAGCCTTTAGCATGGCCCTCTGCGCTGAACCATGACCTCCTGCTTCGTCCACAACACAAAATGGCAGCGTTTGACATCACACACAAACATGTGGAGCTGTGTCTGGTGGTAATACTGGTGAGACTTCTTCAGCTGTGAAGATTCATCCAGGCAGAACTGCTTGTCCTCCTGCATCCCTGAAGGCCATCACGGTACTTGTGGGGACACTTTATTTCAAGTGCCTCTTTCCCACAGCAGGTGAGGTGATGATCCCAGGTGTGGCTCGGCTGGTCGCAGCACAAGGCCACAGTGTCTCACCTGGAGGTCTTGGTGCATTTTGGACATTTTGTTGATGTAGGCTTGTCTTGCAACGTCCTCCATGTTGTTCCCCCACGATCTTCATCAGGGTTTTCTTCTCAGTCGTTTTGACCACGTGGTGGAATATGGTGCCTGTTATTCTGCCAGCTCCGTGTGCATGCCAGTCCTTAGCCTCTCACATTGATCAGGTCTCAGTCATTGAGATAGTCTGTGAAATATATCTTCACACCTTGAAGTTAGGTCTTGGGGTGGGAGGTCCCTTAGTGTTGCATCAAAGACAGGGGTCAGTGGCTCCGGCAAGCCGTGTCCGTGTAACTGGTGTCCATACTCGTGAGAACGGCAGCATGGGGTGCAATTTCACAGAGTTCCAGGATGTCATCACCTGTGAGCTCTGATTAAAGAACAATAAAAACTTAATTTCTTACCACATCAACAAAGATCAATTGAACAGGTCAGAATACCTCAAACTCCAAAACCACACATCTCTTCACATTTCTAACATAGCAAATCTACACTAATAGATACTAGAATTATTTCCCAAATTGGGATCAATAAAGTAACAGTCTAAGTCTAAGATTACTACGTGCCTCTGGCTCTGACGCTGCACTCCCTGACTTTGGCTCCTGCCTGAAGCTGCCCTAGCTTTTTGGGCTTGTGAAAAAGGATCTCTTTCAGTGGAGCTGGCTCGACCTCTATCCTCGACATCTTCCACGCGCAGCCCCCTGACGTACAGGACTCCTTCTCTGTTATCCCCCATCTGACATTTAGCTCTATTTTGACGAGCAATGCTGCTGCATGGCTGCAACATGACCCTAATCTGCAATATCAGACTGCCCTTAGCTTAATGTTAGCTAGCTAGCTAAGTTAACTTACTTACCCCGCCATGCACGTGCAATTCGGCGTCGAGACGCAGTGCCTGTGTTTGTGTAGGATTACCCACGCCTGGTACATGAGGGCTTTGTGTCCTTGTCGTTGACTTGGAAGCACTTCAGCCTTCAGGACACAAAACTCCTTATTGAGGTCACTGTACTTCACATCCTGGACATGTCCACAGACAACGTAGTTGTAAGTGTCCAGTGATTTGTGCGCGCCCAGCTTCTCCTTGGCGTAGACGCTAGGTTTTTCGACCAGGAAACAATATATGTCCGGCCACTCGATTGCTGGCCATTTAGTTAAATCATCGAGCCACTCCCTATCCCAAATCGAACATGGATCTCTAAGTCTTTCTCCCTCATTTAAAATTCATTTTTTGAGGTAGCATTCCCAATCTCTGGGACACAGCAGCTCCAGGTAGAACTGTACCACCGACATTTTGTTTTACTGCTGCCATGATGCGTGCGCACATCGACTGACGTCACATTTACCGGCAGTAAAACGGTCTGTACCTCCAGCTCCATGTCACATGTTCTCAGTCTTACCCTCCACAGTCGTCGTGCACAGGGACGATGGCGGAGCTGGATTCTTCCTGCGAGACAGGATGTTGGGGACCGTCCTCGGTCTGTCCCGCAACACTGATGCATTGTGGGATACACCAGGAGGCGCCTGCAGGACCCTGGGACAGTCAGTCTGAGGCTGCCGGACAGGTGTCTGGACAGGTGTTGTGGTGGGTGGGGCAGAAACTGGAGTGGGAGGAGCCTGTGGAGTCTGCTGCTGCAGGTTGGAGGATGTGATCATGATGTCATCATCAGTTGTGACTCCTGCCGGAGGATCAGAGGCCCCGCTCCTCTGTGCTGGCAGCTGATTGGTAGCCTGGCGTCGCTTCTGCATGTTCTTCTCTTTGGTCAACAGGTGCTGCAGCTTCCTCAGGATCCTCTGCTCACTTTTACCTGCAGCCACAAACACACACACAGGCTACAGCTCCACCGACAGGTTGGACACATCTGACACATGAAGCAGACATAAAGCCGACGCCCCTGAAGGCCCTTCAGACCTGCGCCACAACGCCGGGTTAATCAGCTGATGAGTCCCTGATCTGACTGGTGGTCAGTGTTAACGTCAGTGTGTGAAAAGCATCCTCTGACAGTCACAAACACCAGCTCATCAGCTCGCTCGCCGGCCTCCTCACCTGATCTGTGGGCAATCTCTCTGATGTAGACGTCTCTCTGCTGGTTCAAACTGGTCTTCAGACTCTGAAGTCTCTCGCTCTCACTCTGCAGAGTCTGGATCTCCTCATAAGCCTGAAAAACACACATCAACTGAACCTGGACCAAACCTGCTCGTTCCATCGTTGAACTGACAACATCAGTTACCAGCTCAGGTGTTCTCCAGTTTCTGGATCTTACCTGCTTCAGCAGAAGACTGTTTGCACAGTTTCCGGCGTTCATGACCGAACTGAGAGCTCTGAAGGCGGCTGTGACGCTCTGAGCGCCGAACAGCTTCCTCACACTCGAACTGCGTCTGCCAACAGAAAACATGATGTGTCACTTCCTGTTCACCTGTTCATTCACAGGTCCCTTCCTGTTCACCTGTTCATTCACAGGTCCCTTCCTGTTCACCTGTTCATTCGCAGGTCACTTCCTGTTCACCTGTTCATTCGCAGGTCCCTTCCTGTTCACCTGTTCATTCACAGGTCACTTCCTGTTCACCTGTTCATTCGCAGGTCCCTTCCTGTTCACCTGTTCATTCACAGGTCACTTCCTGTTCACCTGTTCATTCACAGGTCCCTTCCTGTTCACCTGTTCATTCACAGGTCCCTTCCTGTTCACCTGTTCATTCACAGGTCCCTTCCTGTTCACCTGTTCATTCGCAGGTCCCTTCCTGTTCACCTGTTCATTCGCAGGTCCCTTCCTGTTCACCTGTTCATTCACAGGTCCCTTCCTGTTCACCTGTTCATTCGCAGGTCCCTTCCTGTTCACCTGTTCATTCACAGGTCCCTTCCTGTTTCTTCTTGAACTATGAAGCACTTTCCAAACTGCTGTACAAATAAAGTTTTGCTACAAAAGATTTAAATCATTAGGATCAATCAGCAGCTCTCTGATTCCAGCTTCATTATAAAACAGTGAGAAGAGGTCAAAGGTCAAAGGTTACTCTTATCAATAGCTCCTATTGGTCCAGTACTTTATCAATCATCTAATCATTACCGTTGTATTACTGTGCATGAAAACAATGAAAGAATTTCTACATTTAGTTTTGAATCAAATGTTTGCGTCGTCGTACAAAATCAATCATTTCTCCCTGTAAACAACACTGAGATAAAAGTTCAGGACCAGGTTTTCAGGGACCACCAAAGACCAGGTGGACCAGATGGACCACACAGTGATGTCATGATGACCTCATACTGATCAGGCAGGAAGTGCATCAGCTCTTACTCTAAGTCCATGTCCGTCACGACGCTCGCCAGCTGCCTCTGAGCCGCAGCAACGCTCCGAACATCGTCCTTCGCCTGACACACACACACACACACACACACACACACACACACACACACACACACACACACACACACACACGTTAATCTCTAAAATTCAGTCAATCCTGATGAAACATTATTTCATCATCTGTGTTTTCATTGTAACAGAATTGTTTTTAGTTTATTTTATTGTATTTGACAGATTTTTCTTGCGAACAGGAAGTGAACCCATGACATCAGCTGTGACTGAACTCTTTGAGGAACCAATGAACATTTTGTACATGCGAGACGACGGCAGCCGCCTTGGCGATGACTCCCTCCTCGTCAGACGAGTTGTCCGTCAGCTCGTCCGTCAGATCCACCACCTCCATCGAACCGGCGGGCCGACCTGTCTGTGACGCCTCGGAGCCGGACTCAGGTGACCTCTGATGTCTGCCGCTCACCTGTCTGCCGCCCCCTGAACACAAACGACACAAACGCTGTTAAGTGCTGCCGCCTGTCGCAGGTTTTGTGTCTTCACCCTTCAGCTGAGCGACATCAGACAGTTTGGACTCTGTGATCTGGGGACTGGTTTCACCTGCTGGAAGTGAAAAGGTGGACTCGTGGCCTCAAACGCAGCCTTTCTGTTGGATCTGACCGTTAAACTCTTTAAGATCTCAGCTGTCCTTCAGTTTTGTCTGCTCCAGTCTTTGGTTCGTCTTAAATTTGGACTCTGTCACTTTTCTTAATTCTCCTGCTAACAGACGTTATATTGATTCAGAGTTCAGAGTTCAAACCTGCTGTCAGAGCGACGGTGCTGAGGTACTTATCCCTCCTCTTCATCAGCCTCCTCTTCTTCTTCTTCAGATCTGTCTGAGTCCTCCTCAGCTCCTCGATCACCTGCTCCGCCTGCAGTACACAACAACAACACCTATTGGTCTTCACGCTCCAACTGACGAACAAACTGGCTGGTGAGAAGAAAAGTGAGAGGAGCAGCTGCTGTGTGACGATGAGGAGAAAGACAAAATGAGGAAGAAGAAAAGGATGACAGCGATGAATGAATGGAGAATAAAGGAAGGAGAGTCAGTGAAACGAGTCAGCAGGTACAAACGTGTCGGACCTTCTTCAGCGTGAAGATCTTGGACGCCTTCTCTTCGCTCAGGCCCACTTCTCTCCTCAGACCTTCAAACAGCTGCAGCATCTTCGCTCGACGCTGCTTCTCCAGCGCGTTGTGAATGTGACGCTGCACACGAACCAAAACACACCGAACACACACCAGCTGTTAGCTAATTCTGATAGCTAGTAGCTCGAGTTAGCTGCTCCTGCTAGCTAGCGGCTCGAGTTAGCCGCTCCTGTTAGCTAGCAGCTCGAGTTAGCCACTCCTGTTAGCAGCTTGAGTTAGCCGCTGCTGCTAGCAGTGTACTCATGGATGTAAAGATCACTGAAGAGAACTTAAAGCAGGAGGATCCTCAGTTCTGCAGAGTCTTCTTCTGTGGTTTCTCTGTGGATTTCTGGAGGTTTGTTCTGGATCATCACATAATGATCTCCACAGGAAGTGACATCACACTGAATCAGATCAACATATGTATGTTCATGTTCAGTATCTCTGCCTCCCTGCAGCTCACCGGCGCCCCCCTGAGGAGACTCTGTTAAAGCCGGTTAAATGACCGTCCTGAGACGTTCGTCTGTCTGAATGCAGCTTCAGCTGCACCTTCACAGGCTCTGACATGAACTCCACATACATTTAATCCATCTTTAACAAGAAAAAGATCCAAATAATCAACATTTAATCTGGAGAACTCAGTTATCAGCTGTGGAGGAAGGATTCAAAGTAAAAGTAGTAACAGTACAGTACTTCATAAGTACTTCATTACGAGTAAAAGTACAGACGCAACAAAATGTACTTCAACAGTGTATTTGACTATAATAATTTGCATTATTACGACTGAAGTAGTAATAGATCAGCAGTATTTTGAATCACAGTTTCTGACGCTGTGAAAAACATCAAACTTCTTACGTGGATGCTTTGAATCGACTCTTTCTGTCCTTCGCAGTCCGTCTCATCCTCGAAGTCTGATGAGTTCTCTGTCTCGCTGCTCGCCGACTCCCCCGCGTCCAGTGCCTGCTTCGTCCTGCCCGCCGTCTCTGTGGCAGCGAGCCCCGTCTCATCGTCCACACAGACGACGTCCAAGTCCGCCAGGTCACAGGCCATTTCCGGCTGGGGGCTGATGCTGTAAGCAGGGGGGTGTGGTGGGGGTACAAGTGTGACCACTGACCCTGGTGGTGCTGGGGGAGGCGGTGGGGGTCTGTGAGCGGTCCCTGCAGAGGTCTGGCTGATGGTGGTGGTGGTGGTGGTCTGAGGTAAAGTGGTTTTCTGATGGACTAATGCCCCACCAGGGCCCAGCGGAACTGCAGAAACGGTCACTGTTTTTACGCCGACCTCGGCTCCCCGGCCTGTGGAGGGTTTAAGGGAGATGAGGTTCATCGGGGTCACGGGGGGGTGAGGCTGGAGGAGGGTGAAGGAGCCCGGAGCCGCCACTACCTTGGCAGGACACCGAGGGGGAACTTTAGCGCAGGTGACGATGATTGGTTCCTTGTTGGTGTTGGCGGGGAGGATTTTAAAGGTGCACGTCCCCTTCTGAGCCAGGAAACCAGAGGCAGGACGGAGCGGGGACGGGAGGGTGGGCACAGAGAAAGACTGGAGGCCAGACAGAGAGGAGAAGGAGGAGGTGGAGGAGGCGGCGGTGACAGTTGTTACTGAGGTCACAAGAGGCACCTGGTTCAGGACAGTGACGACCGGAGTCTGACGAGATGCTGCAGGGAGGACGGAGGAGGACAACGAGCCTGGAGGGAGGAGGACATAGAAAGGAGGAGGACACAGTCAAAAGGAGACACCTGATTGGTCGAACACAGGCCCAGCAGCTGCTACAGTGTACAGTGAAGGAGAAGTGACTTAATGAAGTAAAAAATACCACAATGTATAAATACTAAGTACAGAAGTACTACCAGCAAAGCCTACTTATCCAAAGTAAAAGTACTCATTTCGAGCTGGAACAAATACAACCCTGATCCAGAACAGTCAGGACTCTGTGAAACTCAAATGAACCAGAAAACCACTGAGTGCAGTTTAAAGTCTGCCCCCCTTCGGTGCTGCAGACTCACCACTCTGAACCGGCTGGTTTGGGTTCACTGGTCTCAGCTTGCTGAGGGGAACTAGCTGGACCAGGTTTCCATCTGGTTTGCGGTAGTACTGGATGCCTGATGATGCCCGGACCGGCTGCAGGACCATCCTCTGACCGGTGGAGCTGGGGGGCAGGACCGGACCCGGTACAGGAACCTTCCCATGAAGACCCGGAACCTGAACTATCAACAGCTGAGAACCTTTAGGAGCAGGATTCACAGGTGGAACCACAGAGCTGCTCACCTGAGAGTCTGACACACATGAAACCAGCAGGGACATGGTTTGTTTACAGATTCACGGTTCACAGGAAGAATCTGACCTGAAGATTATCAAAAACCTCTCTGCTATTGGCTCGTTCTGGAAACACTGAATAAAAGATTTCAAGCCCAACTTATGAAACTCGTTTAAAAATTAACTGAGATTACAAAAAAAAAAAAACAGTCAATGTTTTGGTTTATGTTTAAGTTTTTTCTCTCAGCAAGGTGATTTCAGAAGAATGAAGGGAAATCAACGTAAATGAACTCTTATTACTATTATCATAATTATATGTGTGATGATGATTTTTAAATAAACTCGTCTTTCATATTACCTGAAGTGGGGGTGGAGCTACCAGAGGCTCCAGGTACCACTCTGACCTGACTGGCCCCTCCCACAGGACCCGGGTACACCCTCACCGTGACGACCTTGGTCCCCACCCCCTCAGGTGTTTCGCCTGCAGGCTGCTCAGCAGAGGCAGCTGAATGGTCGACCTTCACTGGTGCAGCCTGAACCACTGTGACAGACAGAGGGGACGTTCTGCTGTTAGAACACCAACAACCTCCTCTGCGGACGGACGGACAGAAGACAGTGTCTTCTTTCTAAAGAGCTTTTATGTGCTTTTTAGTTTTATGTGCTGCTGTTACTGTTAGCCACAAAACAAAGACCTGTTAGCCTACTAGCTACTTGCTAGCTAAGCAACATAATGAATACTCTTCATGCTAACGCGTGTATGTTACTGTAGAGCTACTTTGCTAATGCACAGAGAGACAAATCCACTAAACATCTTCAAGGCTAATGTAGTCTGGTTTTCTGTCCTGGTATAAAGCCGTTTCAATTCAACTAACTAACCAACGCTAGCATCCTAATGCTAACTTAACTTAACTTGCCCAGAAGTAAACTCACTGACTGACTGTTAGCTTGTTAAAAACAGCAGTCAGAGTGACACAAAGCAACATAGAACCTGTCCTGTTCCAGTTTTCAGCTATTAGTTAGCCAATAAGCTATCAGAGCTGGCCTGTGATAATAGCACATCGGTTAAGCCATTCCCCAGAAACATTAAAACAAAGATCATTCACTGTATTGACGAGCTAGCTACCTGACAGAGAGGCGACAAAGACCAAATCTGCTAGTTTTTAAAGAACGTTTCTATTATCTTTATAAAGAGCATGATATGAAGCCAAAAGATATGTTTAGATTCAGCTAACTATCATTAGCTTTCTGATGCTAACAGGCTCACAAGTCAGTGAAGCTTACAGAGCAAGTGAACTCACTGATTGGCTGGAGTGACCTTGTTGAATCTGTCTGGTTCCAGTTTAAGCAAAACGTTTGTGCATCAGTCCATGTTTCCACACGCTGACATCTGTTATCCTGCTAGCTAACAGTTGCATAGCTTGTCTGTAACGTTAGCCAGCCCATTTCAAGCTATGTGATTCCCTCAGTGTCATTTTTGAGATTTTTCCGTTTTGTTAAATTGATCGTTGCGAAACATTTTATTTAAACATGGTTTTTAATACTTGGTACGGAAACATCTGAACCTAAATGGCAGATGGGGGTTGTGAAATAAATTCACCTGCGGGGGGCGGGTGGGTGAGCGCTGCGACCGATGGCTGAGATCTGAGTGGGGGGGTGGCAGCGAGGCCAGAAAGTGTAAAGGAAGCCGGGGAGACGGTCTGAGGGGTCAGTCCTGAGCTCTTGTTCTGGGGAGGTTCAGTTGGGGATGAAAAGGGAGAAGAACCTTGTTGCTTCCTGTTGGACCCCACCCGGCCGGTGAGGTAGGCTGCCAGCCGGTTTGCCGGATGGAGCGCTCCCATCTTTCCCAGCTGGATCTTGGCCAGAGGGTAGAGCTTTGCATTTACCTACAGGCAAAAAAGGAGACTATTGGTTGGTACCAGACCCGTAGCATGTTAGCTCGTTAGCACGGTCACCTCACAGCAAGAGGAACAGATTCCCTCTAAAATATCTCAGATTTTTATTGGATCATAATTTTCTTTCTTCCAACCTCCAAGATTTATCAACCTGAAACACATGTTTTGAATAGAAACTAGAAAAGAAAAAAGTACACTTCCATTTGCAGTTGAAACGCTGAAACTCTTGTTCGTGTTTGTGGAAACTCTAAAAGAAGATGAAATGGCAGCTACGTGCTGAGTGAAGTTGAAGTGGTTGTTTAAATCTAAGTGCTCATTTAAGCTGTGAAACATTTTTAAATGGCAGAAATACCTGAAGTTTTAGTTAGTAAAGACAGTGAAGTTGTACCTGAAGCTGCAGTAAAAACTGAAGTGCTAAAAGGACTGAAAGTTCCAGTTTGGGTGTTCGTGGTGATTGAAGTCGAAGTGTTCAGTGAGTGGAGCTGAACTATCAGTTTAGGTGAAAGTGCTGGAAGGAGTTGAAGTGAAAATAGCGATATCCTGAATGAAGCTTGTGTCAGTTCAAGGGCATAACTTGAAAGCCGCTGTCAGTTGATGTGTCAGTGACCGAAGCGGTGAAAAGCAAAGAAGTTGAAGCGTCACAAGTTTCTCCCTTCTTGTAGTGTCCACCTGAGGTTCGAGCGTTAGCACTTGAAGTGAGGATGGAAAAAATAAACACCAAGGAGAAGGTGACAAGGCAGCAGATGTTTACCTGCTGAGCAGAGTTTCTGCTTTAGTTTACCTGCTGAATGAAGGTGAAGTGCTGACTGAGGCTGGCAGATCAGCATCAGTGACTTTCAAGTACTAGAGTCAGTTGAAATGTCCATTGAGGACAAAGCGTCAAGCACTGAAAGGAACTGAAATGTCACGGAAGTGATAAAGAAGCTAAAGTTACCTGGACCAGGTGGTCTGTCCCTCCTGGCTGTTTCTTATTGGCTGAGAGGAAGCCGGCGGGGATGATTCCTGTCAGGAAAGGCAAAGCCATACCGACCATCTCCTTCTTTGATCTCCTCTTCATTTCCTCTCTGCTGCTCTCTCTCCCATCATGCACCTGGTGAACTGCTGATTGCACCTCCTCCTCCATGTCACCTTCCTCCACTTCTCGCTGCCAATCTTCAAGAGACTCCGCCTCTTCGTCCTCCACCTCCCGCTGCCAATCTTCAAGAGACTCCGCCTCTTCATCCTCCACCTCCCGTTGCCAATCTTCAAGAGGCTCCGCCTCCCCGACCACCAGTTTCGGGTGGTCCTGTTGAGAGACAGAGTGAGTGTTGAGGCACCGCAGAGACACTGACCAGTCATCACACTGACAGCTCTGAAATGTGACACACTGCATTGTGGGACTGCTGGCAGACAGACATAGAGAATAAATGTACACAGACACTGGAGGACAGAAAATAGAGTGACACATGCAGTTAACAGGAAGTGATTTCAGACCTGGCTTAACACTTCCTAAAGTGGCTTCACAATAAAAGCCTGGTACAGAGGAGACCTGAACCTGGTTTCACAGAGAACTGCAGATGTTTTGAGAGTCAGCAGCTTCAGTTAGAAACCCTTCCGGTCAGATAAGAGGTCCGTCTGAAGCTGCTGTGAATCTGGACATTTTTCTGTTTGGATCAGTTTTCAGGCGATACGTCACTGAACATCTCACCTCAAACACTCTTCGTGTCCTGCTGAACCTGCTGGGAAAACCTTACATTTTGTTCACTGTTGTTCTTGTACTTTTAAACCAGCTGCTGCTTCCAGCCACATCTACTCATATCCTGTTTCTACATCCTGTTCGTCCTCCTCGAGTTTTTTGGTTTTATCTGCTTCCACAGCAGAGATTATTGTCATTGTTTCACCTCATCATTTATTCTATCAACAGTCATGAAATGTTTTTTTCCTGTACCACACAGAAATATAGTCATAAAATGACCTGCTCAGGAAGGCCCACTGTTTAGTTACATTAACTTTAAGACTTGGATTCTACCTGCTGCTGTTCTGTCTTCCGCTGTGGTTTCACTGGTGCTGCTGGTGTTTCCTGCTCCAGTTTGGGTCTAGAGATGTGGATTTTGTACTGGATGCAGCGGTCGGTGCCGCTCTCCTCCACAGTCTGACTGATGGGACTGATGAGGTAGTTTTTGATCCAGAAAGGTTTGTCCAGTTGGTCCCAGGCCATCCTCTCACACAGCTTCTTCAACACGTGGCTCCTGTCGGAGTCGCTCGCCCACTTAGACTCCGCCAAGATGATCAGACGCTTTGACGGCTTGGGGGGCGGCTCTGCCGGAGGACTTGGAGGCTGGTCGGAGGGAGGCGAATGAACGGAAGAAAAACCTGCTGAAGAAAAACACAAAACTTGGATAATTTTTTCAACCACGACCAAAAAACAACACAAAGATCTGAACTCACAGCAGGTGATGACGTCCCCACATAAGACAGGAAGTTGTGTTTCATAAAGGATGTTTCATTCAGTCTGACCTCAGTTTCACAATAAGAGCTGCTTTATGAAGAACTTGTCTGCAGGGCCTGATGGATGGGGCTGATGGAGCTCAGTGAACCTACCTGGTGGAGAACTGGAAGGTTTGGTCTTTGTGTCCTTGAGTCTCAGGCTGCTCTGTTTCAAAGGTTTCAGCCGGGCATCTTTGGACTTCACATCTTTCAATGATTCCTGGAAGAAAAACATCAGACTGTCAGTAAACCTTCAGACATTCAATATCTGCTTTGACCTGTGTCGTATCAAAGCAGGTTGAAGTGTATCTGATGCAGATCTGGATCCAATGGCAAGCTGCTGCGCAGCCACGAAAACGGGTCGTCAATTCAACCATGAGTTTCTGCTCAGTGACTTCCTGCTCAGTGACTTCCCGTTCAATGACTTCCTGTTCAATGACTTCCTGCGCAATGACTTCCTGTTCAATGACTTCCTGCGCAATGACTTCCTGTTCAATGACTTCCTGTTCAATGACTTCCTGCTCAATGACTTCCTGTTCAATGACTTCCTGCTCAATGACTTCCTGCTCAATGACTTCCTGCTCAATGACTTCCTGCGCAATGACTTCCTGTTCAGTGACTTCCTGTTCAACGACTTCCTGCTCAGTGACTTCCTGCTCGGTCACTTCCTCTTCAGTCACTTCCTCTTCAGTCACTTCCTGCTTGGTCACTTCCTGCTCAGTGACTTGTAGTTGTGAATGCAGGGCGTTACGTTGAGCAGACTGACGAGGATTTTGTCCACTTCGGCCAATCACAAGCTTTACCTTCTGCTGCTTCTTCTTCCCTCTGTAAACTCTGACCCTGGCACAGCTGCTGTGATGGTCTGCTCTCTCCTGGAATCAAACAATGAATCCGATCACAACATTTCAACAGTCAGTGTGATGACGGTCAGTGTGTCTTCAGGACAAAGTGGTTCCAGTGAAAACTGTTGTGCAGGTTTATCCACAATGAAAACATCTTACTGTCAGCTGATTCTACGCCAATGACAACAGAACTATGGACATGATGTTCTGTGTGTGTAAAACAATAAATCCACCTGAATCCTTCACACTGGATGTTTAAGCTGGGGTTCAGGACTTGTGCGTATAAATGCACATGTGTTACAAGCCGTTTCCAAACAAGCTGATGCAGTGCTGGTTAAGCTTGTCACTGCCAGATAAATCTCTCTGTAATTTCCTCCAGAGTTCTGGGGGTTTGAGATCTGTGGTGACGCTGCTGCACCGGCAGCGATGTGTTTGAGGTCAGCCGGCAGCGATTGGTTTGCCACAGATGACGGGAACCACAGGACAGAGGAGGAGGGTACAGATGCATTCATTTAATGTATGGATGTACTGTATCAGTGGAGCTGATCTGAGCCTCTAACATCAGCATCAGTTTGTAAACCAGGACCAAAGGAGTTCTTACAGTAAGGCGGGACGGGGATGCTGGTTTGGGGACGTGGATCGGGTCTGCGTCACAGTCTCCACCGTCCTTCTTCCAGAGAGTCCGGACCCGCTCAGCAGGCTGGGAGACGCTGTCCGCCTCCTTCAAGACTACAAGTGATGAGAGAATCAAAGGCAGCAGGTGATTGGATGGACTGTATTCAGCATGAGGTCACATGATGGCAGAGCTGTGAAATAACATTCAGAACACTTTGTGGTTGCAGTCAGGATCAAACTGCACCATCACCTGCACAGCTGAAGCTCTTTTCTGCACCATGAATACTTACTGTAGGCCATCTTCATCCTCCTCTTCCTCTTCTTCCTCTTGCTGATTCCGTGGTGGGAGGGGCTGGAGTCTGACCCGTCCAGGTTCTTGAGGAGGACCACCTTCTGTTTGAGGCAGCTGCAGCCCCACATGCAGAGAGGCCGGCCACAGTGGCTGATCCTGGAGCAGTAAGACAGGCTGGAGCAGACGCAGCCCAGCCTGCAGAAGTCATTCAGACAGGGAGGCGCCCGTCTGTGGATCAGCTGGATGGGAGCGGTGGGGTTCTCGCTGACGAAACCCTGAGTAAGAACCACACACAGGAGCACAGGTGACTGCACGTGACGGCTACAGAGGGGACGGACTTCAGGTGTTCATCACAGGTGCAGCCACACAGTGAAGCACTCCGGTTCAAAACAGACTTCCAGTGCCAAAAGTAACTGCATCAATAATTAGAAGAGCATCACTACAGCTGGTGGAGGTGGAGTCAAAGTTAATTTATTCATACACTGCTGCTTATGATTCTACCTCCAGTTTAACTTCCTGTTCGCTGCTTCAGCCAAACGGACTGATCAACCGATCACATGTGGTTCACTTCTGATCAGACCAATCAAACGATCACGTGATTAATTTCTGATCAGACTGATTTTTGTTTTTTGCTTCTGACAGTAGAAGAATCACTTTGCTGCCAGCAGCTCTGAACTCTTACCTTCAGTGTGAAGAGTGACGTCAGAGCGATGGTGGCCCTCTCCTCAGTGATGCTGGTCCTGGGTCTGCCCTCCCACACCACCCCGTCCTCCAGGTCCTTCTGTCTCAGCAGAGCTCGGGTCATCAGGGGTCCCCTGTCCACCCTGCAGGCTTCATTGCTTTGATCGCCGGCCGCTGCCAGCTCAGAGTCCGACTCCAGAGGGGCCATGTCCTCTGAGGCGGCGGGCGGGCGGGCCGTGGATCTGAGGGGGCTGAGGGTCTGGGACGAGGTCTTGGGTTTGAGCTTCCTCCTCTTCTTGAAGATGGGGAATTGAGGAGGGAGAGAGTCTGGGATCTGGACTCCAGACTGTTTAGGGACCAGGTGTGAGTCAGCTGGACTGAGGACAGGTGTTGAATGTGGTGCAGCTCCTGGCTCTGGTCTGGGTTTGTTGTGTTTTGGACCTTTCTGCTTCGCCTTCTCTCTCCTAGATGTTTTGGTCTCTTTCAGGGTGAGTTTGGGCCTCTTGGAGGGGGGGATGAACCCAGATATGAGGTCTGAGGTGGGGGAGCTGCTGGTCTTTTTCTTCAGGACACTGTCGAGGGTTCGGACATAGCTGGTGCTCCTGGTGGGAAGCTCGTAGACCACCGGCTCCACCAGAGGCTGAGAGAAGCTGGCGGCTCGCTCATCAATCAGCTTCCCTTCGTTCTCCAGATATTCGTCCAACATGTCGCTGCAGAACGCCGACAGGTTCTTCTTTGGCAGATCTGAACTGGGACCAGCTGCAAGACCCAAGAGACACAAATGATTTAACACCAAAGTCCCGAGACCCGGTTCAGGTTCTGTCAGTTAGCTGAGAGCTAGAACCACAGACACACAGACAGTGTTTGTTCACATTCAGTCAAAGTGTCTCCATCAGCAGTCTGCTGGATTAGCTGTTAGCTGCTCCTGTTTGCCTTTAGTCTTCTTCTCTGGAGGTTTATTCAGCATCATCAGAGATAATGATCTCCTCAGGAAGTGAAGTCACACTGCATGACATCAACATGTGTTTCATAGTAACACCGTCATTGGTCGACTGTCTGAAAAACCCCAAAATGTTACATTTCCTGACACTGACGATAAAAAGAAAAGCAGCAAATCTTCACAACTGAGATGCTGAAACTTGAATTTGGGGCATTTTCACTTTAAAAAACTCAATTAATTGATGACATCTATCAAAACTGTTTCTGATCCATTTTGATAAAAGGCCATTTGAGTCAGTGTCACTCCACAATTAACACATTTAATGCTAATGAGACCTGTGCACTAACACTGAGGGTAAGATAGCGCTCTTGTCCATCATAAAGGGCCAAGATTCACTAAATACATTTGAAGAACAAAACCTCCAACAAACCAGGAGAGAAAACACATGAAAGATGTTCACATCCACCAACATTAAATTCACTGATAACCACCTTGAGGTTTGGGTGGTGCTGGAGTGGAAGGAGCCTCTGGTGGAGTGAATTTCTCTCTCCAACCTTTGATCTGAGTCACGTCAGTTGTTTTACCTGTTCTGGACACAAATGCTGCACAAACACCTGGAAACAAACAGAAAGGAGACGTTGACAGTGGACGAGATGAACATTTCTTCAATATAAAGCTTCAACGTTCAAACACTTCAGATGATTCACAACGCACAGAAATATTTAATATCTTCTGCTAAAAACTGAGCTAAAATAATCAGCAGCATTTCTTTTTCCTCTCATGAACTTCCTACTGTGAGTCTGTGACATCCTTAACTGGACCAGAACACCTGGTTTATATTTGAGATGTAAAACCTACAACCATTAAACCTGCAGTGTACAACAAGTTTGGCCTGTGTTGGTGAGGATTTGGGGAAGATGAGTGATTTTGTCCTGATTCACTCAGAACAGATTGTGTTTTTATAGTTTACACTGACTGTCAGGTCGTCGCAGGGCTGCGTCTCCTACACATTACACAGAAACACCTTCGTCAGAAACATCCACCTTTAACTCGGTTTGCTCACTGAGACGCTGAGAAATAAAGAAAAGCTCTAGATCAAAAATTAGACTAGTTTTTGTGCATTGAGGTTTGACTTCCTGGTGGATACGGACTCAATCTGTGGATTCCGTCCTGGTTTTCTTCTTGTCTTTTCAGCCTGGAGGAATGGAGGAGGACTGAGGGTGTCTCATGTCGTACAGACTGTGAATCCTCTTGTGTCATAATTGTGATATCGGGCTGTCAAACTCAAATTTATGGCATCATTTTTGCTTTATGAATAGTACAAGTGTGTCATGTTTATGCTGTTTCTGAAAGAATCACATCAAAACTTCAAATTTCAACTTTTCATGATTGGTAGAAGCCTAGTGTGAAGCTGCATCCTCCTTCAGCTCTCCATGAAGGTATTTTAGAAACAGTCAAGCTGCCAATCAGAGGCAGGATGTCAGTATGAAAGCTCTAACCTTGAGCCGGTGGCAGCTCCTGGGTCGGCGCCTCCAGGGAGAGTCCAGGAGGAGGGATGGGCAGGCAGACTCCCAGGTACTGCAGGTCTATGGCCTGAGTTGGATCCAGCAGGGTCATCTTCAGACCGACTGAGTTAACAGAGAAAAACAGGCAGAATCAGGAGGTCAGTGTGTGTCTGTGGACACGACATTCGTCCATTTCTGACAAGAAAATTTGTCGCTATTTAATTATTTTAGTCCTGTTGGTTAGAGAGGAAACCAGTACAGAGCAGCTCAGAGCAGCTCAGAGCAGCTCAGACCAGCACAGAGCAGCTCAGACCAGCTCAGACCAGCACAGACCAGCACAGACCAGCTCAGAGCAGCTCAGACCAGCACAGACCAGCTCAGACCAGCACAGACCAGCACAGACCAGCTCAGACCAGCTCAGACCAGCTCAGACCAGCACAGACCAGCTCAGACCAGCTCAGAGCAGCTCAGAGCAGCTCAGACCAGCACAGACCAGCACAGACCAGCTCAGACCAGCACAGACCAGCTCAGACCAGCACAGACCAGCACAGACCAGCTCAGACCAGCACAGACCAGCTCAGAGCAGCTCAGAGCAGCTCAGACCAGCACAGACCAGCACAGAGCAGCTCAGAGCAGCTCAGAGCAGCTCAGACCAGCACAGACCAGCTCAGAGCAGCTCAGAGCAGCTCAGACCAGCACAGAGCAGCTCAGACCAGCTCAGACCAGCACAGACCAGCTCAGAGCAGCTCAGACCAGCACAGACCAGCTCAGACCAGCACAGACCAGCACAGACCAGCTCAGACCAGCTCAGACCAAGTACAAGTACAAAGTAAATATACATATAGTTTCTTTTTACACAAGTAATTGTATTTTATTTTCTGATTTCTTTGTTTTGATCTCTTTGATATTCTAGCTATGATGCATGTTTTACTGTGTATCTCTGAGCATGTGACAGTTTAAGAAGATTGAATTCTTGTATAAATTCTGTGACTACAGCGAGATCTGACGTACCTTCTTGCAGTACAGGATGGATCACCTGTTTGTGTCTCATCAGCTTCAAGTCTCTGAGGAGAATCGTCTCAAAGGACGCCATCTTCTCCTCCAAACTCTCCGCTGTCTCTACTGGAAGGAATCAACTTCATTACATTTCATTTTCATTTCACAAATGTCCACACAGTCAGGAAAATCATTGCTTGCTGGAACTAAGACAGATCTAAGCTTGTTACAATCCAGGGCATGGTTAGCTTAGCACAGGACTTCTATTCAACTTCAATGTACTGAGTTCTATTGTTTTCTATTGACTGATGATGTGTGGGGCTAAAGATGAAGAACTGCCTGCAGAAACAGGAAAAAGCATAGTGCAATAACAACCTTTCATACAGTGATCGTTAGAAATCGAGGCACTGGACTGTGGAGTTAAAACTGTGATCAGAGTGATAAAACAATCTGGATTAACTGGGATTTTCAAAGTGGGCTTTGTGGGTTGATTCCTGTCCTTGAGTGGTTTCAGGAATAATTTCATTTGACAGTATTATTCATTGCACCACCATAAGAAACTTAAGTGACTGTTTCCACAGGGTTCCACTGTCTAAAGCTACTCCCTCACCAAAAGACAGAAATCGTGCAGTGACACTTGCCTCTTTTCACAGTTTTATCTCTGCCATCGCTGCCTCCACTGAACTGCTGGTATCGACTCGGGGGCCGACAATTCACACTCAGGCCAGCTTGTAGCTTAGCTTTATTGTCCACGGTGAGTCTTCTCAGACTTGCGACAAGTTCAGGGTGGTTTCGGTTAAAGTTTGGGTTGCAAAAACGATGATACATCCCACTGTCCCTCGTGGGGTGGTAGATGTCTTGAACTGCTGGATCGGCTTTTCTGAAGCCGTACAGATTGAGCTGACGAACAAAGCTCGAGAAATTGGTCATTTTGAAGACATCAGCGCTGTCTGAGGGGACGGCGCTTGGAGAAAGGATCTGTCCCTCAAAGAGATGTTGATCAATGATGATGGCCTCACCGCGGCTGTCCCAACAGATGGCTTTATTTGCCGGGTTGTTCACCAGACGCCACAGTTTGGCAGGAAAGTTATTAGGGTTGATGCTGTCAGGGAGTGAGCTTCCACCAACATCCATGCTTTGATCTGTGGAATTGGAAACAAGGGTAACATTAGTGAACTAAAGGCTTCACTGCACCTGAATATCAGGCCAACAGTTAGTGAGTTAGCTTGGTAATAATCCATCACAACACCCTTACTACCAGTGACATGGAGCTGGTGTGTGACGTCATCAAGAACAAATCAGCCATTTTCAGAGGATCCCAACTGTCACCACACATCTACCTAGCTAGTCTCAACTCGTACAACAGCCAATCGCCGACCAACAAACGAAAAAAAATTAGAACATGCTGAGGCGCTGTGAGTGCAGGACCTCTGGACAGATCGAGTAACTGTGTGACAGAATTAACATTTCCTCAGCTTTAGATGGATGCGAGGTTTGTTAGGTATGTACCTGTATGTAGACATTTAACTGCTTATCTGGGCTGTCACATGTACACTGAGAGGCTGCACAGGATGATAGTTACTCAGGATCTTTTCTAACTGTAATGTTACCTACAAGGGTATGAGCGCCATCTGCTGGCTGTTTACTGTAGGTGTCAAGAAGCTCTGCTGATCTAACACAAAACACATGACATGAATAAGGCTCAGAACAGGGAATGTCGCAGTGCACCGTCAGACGTAGAGGCAGGATAACGTTTCATTTCGCTACATATCAGCTGATTATTTATCAACTCGGCACCAGTTCTTAAAAGGTACAATGTTGGTGATGGAGTTACTTAAAAAAACTAAATACTGTTTAGCTTGTTAACAATATACAACATGTCAATAACACAAACAAGAAATTGTTGAAAGATGGATGATTTTTCCTCTATTGGAACTAGGGTAATAATTTACCCCTGCTTCCAGTGTTTGTGCTAAACTAGGCTAAACACATTGAGGACCTCTCTCAATACTGGACACACAGATATAAAACTGATATCTGTTCTTATTCTACCATTCAACATCTGCTAAAGCAATCAGCGGTGAACACGGTATGACAGGAACAACAGGATAATTGTGCCGTTACCATTCTCAGGCGTGTCAGTGGTTTGCTGCAGGTGATCTTCTGGTGCCGTCTGGGGCTGTGAGACCTTTTCTTCAGATGAATCCACAACGTGAAGCTTGAGGGCTTCCTGAAATGTGCATTTCTGGTTTTTAATTTTCTCTGTGTAAGTTCTATTGAGTTAAACACGAAATTATCAACAAGACTCTTACAATAAGTTCTGCTAGTATCATCTAGAGGCTCCAATGTTCATTATACCTCACATCAGGAAACTACTGCAATGGATAAAAAATACCTGCCTTTAATCTCTGCTTTGTTCTGATTTGTGACAGACAAACTAAACATGTAATGAACATGAATTCACAGATACAAAACATGCATTTGAACTCTGACACACACCCCGGAGGTTTACAACAGTTTCAAGTGTTAGCGTAACATTAGCTTAGAGAGGCTTCAGCAAATACAGAAGAGGTAGAGAATGACAGAATAGGACATGTGAATAAAGATGACAGCCACAAACACTGTAACACTGTAACACTCAACACTGTTAACTGCTAGCTTACTAGTGGTAGAGGTGTAGGATTTCTAAAACTATAACTCTCAGCTGCATTCTCTCAATCTTTCACAGTCCAGACTTGCACATTACACTTACAGCTGGCAGCTGTATATATATGTCAGGTGGTTGAGGTATGTGGGGTTGGGGTCTTAAGGACACGATTACCGGATTTTCTCTGGTAAAAGAACAAACTCATCTGGTCTGATGCGCACTATACAATTGGACTGAATCAACTGATAGCATAAGCAAAACCATACACATTTCTCCAAGATACCTGTAAGCAATCGAACACCATTTCTTTTATACCTACCCAGTGTGAATATATTTTTGCATTTAAATTCTCACAATCACCCACTAATCAATTAGTGGAATCAATTATTCACCTTGCTTTACGCGGAGGTAGGCACATGTTAAGATCTGTGTGTGCTTTGACTCTGCAAGCTATATAACTAAATATGTACATACTCATATGCTACAGGTTGTTTGTCTGTTTGTCCCACTGAATGGTTGCAGAATGTCCACAGGGAAGGTCTAATGTAATATGTTTGTCAGAGTGCAGAGACAAAAATGAGTGAGAGGATAACGAAATCCCACTCACAAGAATGCCGGTGTGCTACAGAGTGAAGATCCCTCATCTCTGAAATACTTTTGGTATTTGGTTTCTGTCTGCGTCTACATGTTTATCTTAATTAAGTGAAACCAACTTTGTGCTCGGTGCATGGTGTGGTGACAAACCAGGCCCAGCTCAATGTATATTTACAGTATATAACGTATGTACATATGGTGCGATGAGCTAATATCAACTGATATCGATAACACACCACCGCTACTGTGTCATCACTTAACTCATTTGACAGACACAGGACATCGAACACGCATCCCCATGATGCTGGTGTTCATGTGCTTCAAAACAGCCGAAACAAACATGGGGGTGCTACGTGTATTTGGACTTCATACTGAACTCTATATTCAAGTTACGTATTTTAAAAACACACACAAAGCAGCCATTTTATTTAGTTTTACCTTTGATGTGAATGAGATAAATAACTGCTCCTCCACTTCCTCCAAGTTAGGCTGCATGCGAGAGTAGGTGGAGTCATCTATCTTCTGATCCATATCAGTCTTCCCTAGCCTTCGTAACCAGGACTTCCTCTTGCGCTTGCAGGGTTTCTTGGCTGGGATTGGTTGCACCTGCTGAGAGATCTCATGTGCACTTACTTCAACTGTACTTGGAGATGGGCATGGAACAGCCACTGACTCTGTGTTTGAAAAGTCCACCCCCATCCCAAGGTCATCATCAGTGGAGAAAAAGTGCACAAGGTCAGCGATTGAAGGTGTGGGTGACAATCCGTCTCCATCTAATGAAGAAAAAGTTGGAGACAGTGGCAACTGAAGCACAAGGGGAGACAGTTCTGCAGGAAAGAGCAGCGACTGTTCGGTTTCATGAAATGATGGAGCAGGATCATGAGCAGGCATGGATGTGGAGGTGTCAAAAGTCTGTGGTTCAGGTTGGGAGGGAGTCTGGGAAGGCAACAAAGGCAATGTATCAGACGCTAAAGGAAGAGTCTGTGGTGTGGGCTGAAATGTCGTGAATGAAGTGTCTATGTATGATTCAGGTGGTGGCAACACTGTATGCCATTTAAACACACATGTCGTAGAGTCTTCACTATGTGGTAGCTCTTCAGGGAGTACCACCTTTGATTCTGATTCAGTAGTGGAGTCTAGTTGTAAAGTTATTGAGGTGGGCAGGGAAGGTAAAGGTTCTGGAGAGCTTGCAGGTGACAAAGGCTCAAAACCAAAAGAAGAACACTCTGGGTCAGGTAGCAAAGAATCAGACTTCATAGTGGGGGAGTCTGAAGGTAGTGTTGAGGACTCAGTGATGGTTGGTGTTTGTGGAGAGTTTGAGGCAGGTAACACTGTGTCAATGGGTGGTGAAGAAGAGGTAGCAAGAGTTGAGGAAATGATGGCTATAGATGTCCCAAGGGTACAAAATGGCTGCTCTGAGTTGGGTAACACTGGTGTACTGTCTTGCACCACTGGCTCTGGGCCAGCAACTGAAATACAGGCCAAGAAATCATCAGTTCTTGGATCAGTTCTTTGTCCCCTTGGATCTGTAGTGGCAAAAGCATCTGGAAATGATGGACTGAAAGGCTGATTGGTGCTTTCAACTGCTTGTCCATTAACAACCATTTCATCAGTATGACGATGGGCACTAGCATACCCAGTGGTGTGGCTGTCAGATTTTGTGACATCACCAGTAAGGTCCTTCGAAAGACAAGTTGCATTACTGATATGATCAAAAGGCAGACATGCAGAAGCTGCAGCAGAACTCAGTGATTCAGACAAAGATTCAGATGGAATTGCTTGGGGAGGTGAGTCCGGCTTGATCTTGGCTTTTTTAGATTTCGTTGAATGCTGTTTCAAAAAAAGAGCGAGGGCTGGCAGAGGCAGAGGCCGTTTATGCTGCTTTACTTTCTCCTCTGAATGCACTTCAGGCTTAAATTGGTGGTTTGGGTCCACAGAGGAGTTCTGAGACATGACTGAAGCAGCAACAACCTTACTGACCTCACAACAATCTGTCCTAACACTGTCCTTGCAGTTCAATGAATTGAAAAGGTCCTTGTCTTCGTTAACTTTGCTCTTTGTTTCAACAATTTCATCTTTCTTTGCAGGTGATGTTTCGAGAGGTGTTATGGCAGATGTACTTTCTCTCTCAGAAACATCTTGTCCAATGCTTTTCAAAGCAGTGGTTTTAGTGTTGGTTCTCTCAGTTTTGTGAGAGGCGCTGTTATTGATGGCTAGCTGCTCCAGGTTGCATCTTTGCAGTGTAACGTGAGCTTCCCGAATCAGTTCAGAAAATAACTTCTGAGCTGGATGTGAATTGCTGCAGAGGAAAATAAAATAGTAAAAATACAACATTAGGGACAAACGGTATTATTGCACTTCATTTGTCATGATAGACTGCAAAACTACACTACGACATACTGTCTGGTAAACTCACAAGGAATGATATAATAGATTACAAATTCAACATATTAATGTTAACACTGACAGATGCTACAACTTTAAACTCCCATTAGCCAAGTTTCATGCACCTGGAAAATGCTTGGTGTTACAAATTAAGTACCACTCCCGTTCTACATAAGGACTTTGAAACTAAAGGCGTGACTGGCTGCCATGAAAGAAACATCTAGAGACATCTAGGGACCTACCCTCAATTCAATTCTAATCATGGCTGTTTTAATTGTTTCATGAAACAGAAGCACAGGTATTTACAGCTGTGCTGATAGCTTTAATACCACTTCCAAAATGCACTGCAAGCAAATCTGGGAAAAGCTAAGTGTCACAGTAAACAGCTTACCCTTACAATATAGAATTTCGTCAAGCCACCTGAACTTGAAAACAATGCATGAACATTGTTTGGGAAAACCTTGTCCTTACTAACAAAGCCATAAATGGTCAGGCACGATCTTATTTTAAAGAACTCATAGTACCTGTATTACCTGACTAAAACACTGCACTCCTAGAATACAGGCTTACTTATGGTTGTTCAAGTCTCCAAAAGCAGAATGGGCCTTTAGCTATCAAGCTCCTCTCCTGAGGAACCAATTTCCAGTCTTTGTTTGGGAGGCAGACACCATCTCTACATTACGAGTAGGCTTAAAACTTTCTTTTTTGATAAAGCTTACAGTTAGGGCTGGCTCAGGCTTGCCTTAGACCAGCCCTTAGTTATGCTGCTTAAGGATTAGACTGTCGGGGGATTTCCAAAGATACACAGAGCTCTCTGTTCTTCTTCTCCCTCACCATCTGTGCACTTTCGTGTTCTGCCAAGGCATATTACTAACTTAGCTTCTTCCCCAGAGTCTTTGTGCTTTGTCGTCATGCAGGTTCCTGTGGACAGTGGCCGAACCTGGATTGTGCATTATCGCTACGTCTCCTGCCATGGCTCTGCCTGACATCCATTGTAACTGCTACTACTATCAGTCAGACTTCCATTATTATCACATCCATAGCGTAGTATCTAACCCAACTGGTCGAGGCAGACGGCCACCCACCCAGAGTCTGGTTCTACCTGTGAAAAGGAAGTTTTCTCTTGCCACTGTTGCCAAGTGCCTTCTCATGTGGGAATTGTGGAGTCTTTGTAAAGAAAGAGTGTGGTCTGTACCAGCTCTATATGGAAAGTGTCCTAAGACAACTTCTGTTGTGATTTAGTGCTATATAAATAAAACTGAATTGAATTGAAATTGAAAAATTAACTTCACTGGTGTGCACCAGTGCAGCAGCAATTGGAGAAAATAATCAGAGTTATATATGTAAATTGCATGTTCAACACTAAAAGCACACACAAGGCCCGAGTAAGGATATGCAAAGATATTCATCCCAGTGCAAGTTGTATCTTGTGGATAACTGGCAACACCAATCAAAACCAATCAAAACCAATCAAAACAAGAGATACAGCAGCTAGCATAATATCATTAGGTTATTAGCTGCAGAAACATGAAAAAAAATTTCAGTGTATTATAAAATATGCCAATGGACATTCAGAAGTTGGAAGTCATTCTTATACTTGCAAACCTGATGTCTGGTACAAAGAATTTGAGGGGGCAAGATATCTCCACTATCCAAATGGAACTCTTACCACGAACATTCCTCAGTGACCTTGGCAGCTGACTGATCTTCATTTGTAGTGGAATTTTTCTGGAGGTCTCCTGACACTGAAGGCTTTGAGTCCACTGATTTTGAGCTTCTAGGTTTATGGTTTGCAAGCAAGGACTTCAGGCTTTGCTTGAAAGGATGTTGCTCATTAGTGGTTGTGCCTTCATCTTTGTGGGAGTCTTTGCCAGAGTTCAGTTTCAGTTTTAGGCCCCACAAACTGGAGCCATCTTCCTTCAGCCCTTTAGCAAATGGGTTGTAGTCAACTTTAAGCTGAGCAAACTGTGAGTTCTGGAAAGCAGTGACTGCCATGAACTCAGTCTGGGGGAAAGTGAATGTAACAACACTGGGACCGTTCAACTTTATGTCTTTAGCAGCTTTGTCAGTTTGGACCACGTGTAGTCGTGGCAAGTAGCGGTGCATCGAATGTAGGATGGTGTTCCCCTCTTGGTCTGTGAGGTTGTTTGTGAGCTTCAGTTTATAAAAGGACACTGGATTCTGCATCCAGTGTTCACCAGTTGATGGGGACTCTGGATGAGCAAATGGTTGACTCTTAACATGACACTCAGTCTTTCCAGCAACTTGCCAGCTCTTGCCGGTCCACTTGTAACGGCTATTGTCTAAAGGTTGAATGTCCATGATCAACGAGTACTTCATAGATGGCTGTAAGCCAGAGATTCGAAAGCGGCAGTAGGGAAACATCCTGCTGCCTTGTTTAGTCAGAATCATCTCTGTTTTGCATCTGAAAAACTCGTTCCACATGCTGTTGTTGTCCAACGACACACTGATGCCTTTGCAGATGCTATCAGGTGACAGATTGTCTGACTGAGTATTTGATCTGGTGGGATGTTTCACAGCAGGAAGTCCACCAGATGTCCTGATGGCTTCCTTTGGTGGGTACACATTGGGTTTACCCATTGCATCTGCCTCCTCACTGCTTACCCAGGTACTTTGTTCCATCCCACCTTCGCTTGCCTTCCCTGGTATTGGAACAGCAAAGCATGTGGGTGAACGGTACCCTGCAGGTGCTGCTGTAGGGGTGGTGGCCCCTTCCTGATGGAACACCATTTCTTTCTGCTTCTTTGTAGAAGCCATGAACAGGTTCCAGACATTTAAAAGGTAGGAGGATCCCACTTTTTATACATCTGTGTGATGGTTCAAAACAGCATCCTGAAAAACAAAAACGATAAACTTTAGTTAACAATTTGACATTGAACATGTCAAAAAAATAAATAAATGAATAAAAACAAACTGAGGCAAGGACAAAAGGTCATACATTTATTCATAATGCTCATTCTGGTAGTATTTTGGTTAACCTCAGAGTTCTTCAAGACAGAACTAGCAGAGGCTCCATGATAACTGAGCTCTATGATACGGCTGTATTATCAACGTAAATTCATTGATATTCTGGGTTTGTCCCAAAGTTTGGTACACCAAGTCACTCTGAGCGGTTGAATTGGTTCTAACATATTCAGACGACATACACGGACTGTGGTTATGTGATATGAGTTACGGCGAAGCAAGTGACCATATGCATGTAGCCACCTTATCTACACCAAAGCTACAAACTGTAACTGATGTGTGCCTCCTCCAAAATGTAACTCCTTCAGGGTACAGCAGCAAGATTGAAACCACATTAAGACAACAACTGTTATTGGTCAGTGTGGTCAGTTAGTAATTTCTCCTGAAAATTTCTGACATGAAAGACTGTCAACATTTTGCAATTGACTGTGCAGCAATAATCTTTTATTCAGTAACAACACAGTGAACCTTTGTCACTCTACATCACAAATTCAATAAAAGAATGTTAACACAAATATTGACGGGTACAGAAAAGAGGCACAGTATGTTTGAAAGGCAACAGGTGATATCTGATGTATATATCTACAGCAGTAATTTTTCTGTCAAGTATAAATCCTTTCAAATAACTGCTATCAGGTGCTAAGCACAGCATCACAGCTGTTAGACTGATCCAACACAACTCCACATGGCTCAACCTCTCACTTAACCCACCCATTCAAAGAAGTTGTAGTTTAAAAATAGAAATGTTTTTCAATAAAACATGTTTTTTGTAGGTTTCTACAGTTGAGTCCCTCCAGCTCTCAACTGCACCCCCATTTAAAACTGTGGGCAGCCAATCTCTGCAAGCATCCAATCCTGTTATAACTTACACCTTACCCAGTGCTAACCACTGCAGTAACTAAGTAGATCCACTGATTCAATTTCTCATCATTTATGAGCTGTGTTCTGCAGTAGTTTCTGCCAGATGTGTAAGTAGGCAACTGATTAATATATGATAAGGTGATGATTTAGCACACGGCTGTCTCTGACTCCGCATCCACACACACTTGCAATAAGAAGCAGTAACTTTACTTTTGCTCCACAAAAACCTATAACTTCAGTTGCATTCAGACTTGCCAGATTCTGTGTCTGTACCTGAAGGCTCGCAGTGTGAATGCAACCTTTGACTCAGTCCCACATAAACCATGCTGCTGTCCCAAAAACTCACTAGAGCACCAAATGTAGATAAATCCACCACTGAAAATGATCCCTAACACATGTACTATTTCCTCCTGTTTGAGGGAGGTCTGATGAAAACTAAGAATGTACCGAATAGATTGAAGCTTCCAAGCTTCATTCATAACATTGATGTAAAATTCTAAATAAACTTGAATGCGTATCGGGGGTTTGGCAGAGCATTGTGTGAGGAGAACTGGGCAGAGCGGCGGGACGGACGCACTGTGGAGAAACAGCTGAGGAGCTCTGAAGCCGAGGGCAGACCAGAGCTTCTGAATAAACACCCAGAGTAACACAGGATTCCGGTCTGATCTGGAGCCGTTTACACGTGGGAGGAAAGCTCAATACCAAAAAGTGGATGTATCTTCACTTTAACCTGTCTGCAGCAATGAGCCGCAGAGGTGCAGACCTGTTCTGAGGCTATTCTCCCTTTGTCGAATGCTTACTGGAGGGGAATCTACTTCACTTTAAAAACGTGAAGAAAGGAGAGGGAAAAGAAAAGAGATCGGAAGGAAATAACTGAAAGAACCAGAGTCTGCTGAGTTAAGTCAGATGCTGAACTGAGGACAAACGCACACACCCCCTCGGCGCCTGCTGTAACTCGCTATTTTATGGCTAATGTATGGTATTCTGGATTCTGGCTGTTTGGGGTGAACAAACACAAATGACCTTGTGGTCAAACTTGTGTGAGTAACATGATTAAACCATAGAGTGTATCAAACATGGACGTAGTCTCCGTGACGTCACTCACGGGTTTCTGATGAGCCACTGTGAAGCTCAGTGACAGTGGCTTCGACTGATGCCATCTTGGTGGTGCCTGACTACCAAATTCCCGGCTAACCCAAAAATAGGCAAAGAAGCAGGTCATGGGTGGAGTTGAGGAAGCACACAAATGATCCTGCCGTCAAACTCACGTGAGTAATCTGAGGTTAATTCTGACAACTCAATAAAAGCTTCAAACATAAGAAAATGACATTGGTACAGTTTCAGTGCAAACAGTGGTTAGATGTTTTAGGAAATTACTGAACCGTTTCAGAAACAAAACTATATATTTGTGAGCTGTTTTTAAAGATTTCCTTCTTCAGTAGCAACCGATGGGCTTGCAGCTAAGAGCCATATTCAGGAACATAGTCAGTACTGGGAGACACAACAACATATCATTGGTTTGTTTCTACTCATGGAATTTGATGACAGTAAGACAAAAATCTAGACTAATACCAGACTTAACCTTTCAAACATACTGCAAAATCGATTTGTTTCAGGGGAGGAAAAAAAAAAAAACGTCAGCCAGTGAACTTACAGTTGCTACCTGCCCACAGTTATATTTCTGCAGTTCACCACTCTCCGTATACTTTCCATTTAAAACATGTCTATTGTTCACTACAGTTATTCTGTTCAGCTAGCTGCCATGTCTTAAAGACCAATTCTCAAGCACCAGTGAGCAAATTCCAAAAGACAACAATCTGGTGGCCAGCAAACCATTCCCAGGAGTTCAGCGGGAGCCTGTTAACATTAGACTATGACCAAAATGACTTACCATTAATGGACATGTTGTCTTTATTACTGTTATCCCTTAATAATGCATGCTTAAGATGATGTGTATGTTGTCACTGACCAGCGGCATGTAAACTTCACCTGACGAAAAATCAGATTAGTTAGGCTAACTCAAGGGGTTTTGATGTTGTAACAATTAATAAAAATTTCTGACTAGTTTCACCTCGATATGTTTGACTTTAACACATCAGATGACTTGTAATGCCTCAAGAGAATGTAGCTAGCTAGCAGCAGCAGGCCTGAGCCCAGCAATGGCTTCCCATTAAACACTAAACCATACGGTCGTCTGGATGGGCCCATTAGACCATGTGCTCTGATGAGGGCACACAGATTACCTTCTGCATGGTCGAACAGATCAAGTATTTGGACGGTGCAACATTAATCCGATCGTTATCGTCTGTTTTCCCGTCGTATAAGCCCCATCGACATCGTGGATCTTTTCTAACTGAGGATGAAAAAACTGCATGCGGTGTCCTTGCACTGTAACGTCATCGCCCGTCCTCCACTTCTGCGCAGCCTCGGACGCCATCTTGCTGCCGCCACCTGGTTCAAAAAGTCGTCCCAGCGACTCTCAGTACCGAAACCGGAGGATCCGTCGGCCATTATCTACAGGAGAAGAGCTGCGGTACAGCAGGGTGGTGTCTCCTGTGCTGTAGATTTACCTCTACCCGCTGGACCATGTACTGGATTATTCAGACCGCTGGGATGTTGCGGACAGACGCCACGAGCGGTTAGGTCAAACAGATACACAGACAGACAGACAGACAGACAGACAGCTGGCTGGCTGGCTGGCTGCTTAGTTTTGTTTTGTGCAGTTTTAGTCAGACGGGTGAATATCTGAAGAGCGTCAGACGGACCCTTCGTCGTGAGGCTGCTTCGTGTCGTACACCGGCTGAAGTCAGACAAAACGGTCCGGACCGTGTCCCGTGTCGAGCCAAGCTAAACTTAAAGTTAGCTAACATCACATCATCGTGTAAGCTAGTGGAGGAGTCGAGCTAGTCACCGATGGGATTAGTTAAAAGTTCAGGCCGGATTTAAAATAAAATAGTCTGCAGTTTAGCCACTTATGGCGACGAAATGGTTAATATTTATCGCTGTGAAATGGCTTCTCTTCTGTTTTGTTACGGACCGTAATTGATGGCGGCGTCTCACAAAATGGAATCACTGAACATCGTTGTGTTGATAGCGGTTTTACTTCTGACAGTCATGAGATAGGGAGCCGTGTTTCTGCGCTCCTGCTCGGACACTGCTTTAGTCATATTTCAGGCCGTGTTAGCAGCGGACTTCATGGTGTTTTCACCGCGCTGGAAGCCCGTGGAAAGATGAGACAACATCGGAAATGTCGGCGTTGCTGTGCTGTTTGTGATCTACTAGTACGGACTCACGGGGTGGAAGAAGTGAAACGTCTGAATGTAGTTATCGATGCGGGTTATGGTCGGGTGAACGAACCGCAGAGAAAACCTGAAGGACCCCGCCTGTCATAAACAAAGAGCTTCAGTCATGATGGAGCTGCTGCACTGATAGGGTTTCTAAATGAGCCCTTTTGGGCCAGACAGTGAACTGAACCGCTGAATCATCGACAGAGTTCGGCTTGATGGTTCAGTGGACAGGGCGGCATTTCATACACAGGGAATACTTAGCTAGTTTAAGACTTTGTTCCGTCCAAAAACACATTCACAGCAGGAAGTGGACGCTTGTCGCCACCACAGTGTTTAATATGTTCGGTTAATAACAGCAGCTCTGAGTGATCATTGACGTGTAACCGTGAGGAAAGCGGTCAGGAAGAAACCGGCCTCGACATTAAACCGCACGAGCTATCTGTTAATTAAGAGCGCGCGTGCCGTTTGTGCTGCAGGGGGCGCGGATTATGGCGCATGCGCACAGAGAACAGTCAACTTGATGGCGTGTTATTTCTTATTCATTGGAGCTTTTCTTCCGTTCAGCGTGTCGGCCGTGTGTGTTATTTGTCACCTGCCACCTTTTACACCGTACTCGGGCCGAATACAGATGGAGGTAATAACAAATGAGTTGCAGCGACACCTAGAAACCTGTGGCCATGTTAGCTCCCAGGCTAACACACGGCTAGCAGCCATAGCCATTGGTCAAACAGGACGAGTGTGCGGCTAGCCAGGTAGCTGCTAACACACAGAGCGGTGCTGTGTAGACCTAAAACTAAACGTGCTAATCAGCTTGAACATTTAAATGAATAATAAAAATTCAGATGAATTCTTAACTCAGTCTGCAGAGGTGTATGTGTGTGTGCTTTTTATGGAAATATTAAGATAAATTAATCCCTCAGCAGGGAAATTTACAGCACAAAGGGCAAAGCAGCAAGAAGCATCAATTAAGACAAGATACAAGAAAAATGACTCAATGGTTGAATTCACACTGTTACACAAAGGAAATATACATACTACACGTATGATGCAGTATTTTTACATTGTGGTACTACTGAAAGGACTGCTACTATTAAACTTCTAGGCTTTGTGTGGATAGACTGAATTATTGCTGGGACAAGGTGTGTCTGTCATACTACTGTCATCTCAGTGACTGATGTGTTATTTTTCAGGTGAGCCTGAACTCATCAGGTGACTGTTCGTCTGCAGTGGATTAAAGCTGTTGGTAACAATATGAAATAATTCATATATCAGTGTGACACAACTAACACTTTATTCATTTGTCAAGAGTCTCACTCTGTACAGATCTGAAGTCAGTGGCAGGCATACAGGTAAGGACGTAACAACAGGAAGACGTCAGCTTCAAGTTTAGTTTTGAATAAATTCAGGGTTTGATCTCTTAAAGGCATTTTTATATCAACTTACAAAACATTAAAATATGCAGTCCCTTGATATCCCGACATAAGAAATGGCACAGACAGAAAAATCAAAGTTTAATTCAAACAAGGACAGGAAGTTAACTTTGAGCGACAGTTCTACCATCAGACACCATCAGCTTAAACCAGCTAACGTCCAGGATCAACAGGACATCCCAGACTTCTAAAATACATCATTACATCTTTACAGTGCATCGGACTCGAATATACATCATATTAGTATAAAATTCAGTGAGGCTCTCAAGGAAAACCGGTCCAGTGCAGTTGACAGCGGTCCTATGAAATGCTTCAAGTAATTAAAAACATTAACAGCTTCATTTCAATGTTAGCCGCTGTGGAAATGCAGAAGTGAGTCAGTTTAAATTCAAATGCTCAGTGTTATGTACAGCAGCAGTCAGGGCCGGACCAACCCACTACAAGGCCCCTGGGGCAGTGGTGGTACTGCGGACCCCCAGTGACCCCCCCCAAACACACACACACACACAGAGTTCCCACTCTCTGTTGTGTGTATAGTGAACACACATTTATGTAGTGAATACACCAAAGAAGTACAATATAAACTTCAATAGTAAAAGCCTGAGAACTAGATTATTACTTGAGATCAATGGACACTTGGAACTGATGCTGACAACACACTATTATTATTAGAGCTGCAGTTATTGATCTACAGTCTAGAACTTAAAAAAAAAACAAAAAAAACTGTCCACCTCAGCTTCTCAGAGTCCAAGGTGACATCATCGAATGTTTTGTGTTGTCCAACCAGCAGTCCCAAACCCAACGACGACTAAAAAAATCCCGCACATATTCACAAGTGAAACCACAACCCCAACCCAGGACAGTCAGGACTCACCAATAAAACCAGAATCATGGCAGATTTTTAGATGTGTATCAGGTAGGACAAAGAAAAGCAGCAAAGTCTGACAGTAGAGACGCTGCAATCAGTGACTGTCTGAAATGTGTACTTCAAAAAATACTTATTTATTGAAATAACATTCACTTTCAGTTGATGGACTAATTGAATAATTGACAAATTGTTAAGGGAAACCATCAGGAAAGCTGTGTTGTAGACTATAAGCTGCTTTTATGATTTGAATGTAGACGTGAAACTCAGTTCATGTTGCTGATAATATAAAACAGACAAAGGTTATGAAGCCCATTAAAGTCATCTTTAAAAAAAGTTGATCATCTGTAAAAAGGTCAAAAATCCCTTGAACCTGAAACTAGCAACAGCTCAGTCTGACCGTGAAGCTCCGACAGCCCGGCTGGTTTTCACCGAGCTCATGGCGTCAGTCAGCTGACGCTACAATGCTGTGGAGCTTAGCCATCGTCACATGACCCAAGTGTGGATGAAGGCTAGACATGGTCTACCTCAGCAGCCTGTCAGTATGTTGAGGATCAGGTGATAATAATGCAGAGTTGCCTTCAGGCGCCTGTCGTTTCAGTTCCTAATGAGCTCTAGTGGTATGTACAGTATTAAACACACCTGAACGTTGTGGGTCTGCAGCACCTTTTCGTTTAGTCGATATATTCACAGCCGACAGTGACGTGAGCTTAAACTCCGACTTCACTGCTACTGGTTTAGTTCTACATCATGTCATCTGGCTGAAGTTACAGCTGGATCCAGATGTCTGTTTAACATTAATAGACCACATTTGTTTAAAATGTCGTCACTGTCCAGCTGTAGAGACGTCAGATGAAGGTTTGTTTCACAGTGTGAAGACTTAAACAGGTGTGCACCTGCATCTCCATCGGTCAGACAGGAGCAGGCCAAAGTTCTTGTGAGTGCAGCTGATTTTAGCCTCCACTGCTCTGCTGTCAGGCTGCAGAGGACAGATCAGCTCAGATCAGCTGATCTCAGGCAGCTGCAGTAGAGAAATGTCAAAGATCTGCTGGAGCTCACTGAGAAGCAGAGTTTGTCCACTGGAGAGCGCTGACGAGTTATTTAAGTGTCATTTCAGCAGGAGAAGGTCTCGATCAGGTACAGACAGCAACAGGAAGCAGAATGAAATGTTTCAAATGTGAAACTGGAACCGTTGTTGAAGGTCAGTCTGTCTGTACCGACTTGAACCCTTTACTGTGGACCCAAACGGTGCAGCTCATCAGTTATTCAGCAAGTGGACCAAAAGTAGGACCATTAGGACTCAGTGAGTCCAGCTGGTGTGTCGGAGTCTGACAGTGAGTGTAGATTACAGACCAGAGCTTTATTTTGAAGGACCAGTTTCTTCTGCAAGTTCACAGTACAAGTACCACAAAGATGAGAGGAAACGAACTCGGCTGACAACAAGACCAACACAAGCATGAGACTGAACAAAAAGACGTGATTCAGCTGAAGACGATGTTTGAATGTGTGAAAGTGGTTCACTGGTTTCATTCACACCTTCCAAACTTTCACTTTTATTCATTTTCTGATCAAACCTGGTCATTTGTTCTGCTGAGCCTGAACTGTTCAACTGCTGTTTGATTGATTTGAATGTTTTTGAGTCTCAGCTGCACTTTGTTCATTTAGTGGAATAAAACTGGAGGGTCCAGCTCCATCTGCAAGCCCCCACCTCCTGGATTCAAAGTCAGTTCAACACCATCCATGAATGTACCGAATGTCAGTCGTTCAATCTGTGAAATGCTCTAAAAGTCATAATAAATATGCATCCTAGTCTCTCAGAGTCTGAGCTGATGTCTTCAAATGTCTTCTTTTGTCTGACCAACAGTCCAAACCCAGAGACATCACTCTGTGAACACACATCACCGTGAATGAAGAGACGATCGACCCAACAAACCACCAGAACCAGAACACGTCTGCTTGACAGATGACTTTAAAACATAACTGACCAATCTGAACTGTCAAAACACTCATCTCACCCACAAGTATGTCTCCAGCAGTGTCCAGATACTTTTGGCCATACAGTGCAGCTCGACGGCAGAAAGCAGCTCGTCACTGTCAAACTGAAGGTGCTGGTTTGTCTCTGGCCTTTAGCTCTGCAGAGTTCTTCTCCGACAGACGCTGCGAGGTTAAACATCGTCCTACAGGGCATTAGAGAAGATGACCAGCCAATCAGGCTGTGAGCTGCTGGAAGATGAGTCATTATTCACGGTGACAGAAGCTAGCAGCATCCAGTCTCTGTGCTACGCTAGGCTAACACATCACAGGTCAACAGGAGGGGTTAAAGTTCTCCTCTAACTCAGTCAGGGTTCTTTCAGACGGCAGATCCACTGAACAAAAAGACCCGTTTGACTTTCTGTCCATCAGACCGCGAACTACAAACACCAGCAGCACACACACACA